>NC_061116.1:89687853-89987853 GCF_002878395.1 Capsicum annuum | reverse complement strand
CTCAAAGAAAGCATGCAATAAGTACTTTAAATGTACTGAGAAAGTGAGATAGAAAATAACTGATATATGTTGAACATGATGCATGTAACATGGGGAACTGATACCAAGTAATAAGCATATGACGTATGATAAGCTGAACAACTAAATACATGGTGATGTAAAAATTAGAAGCTAAACTATGAACTGTGGACTATGGGAGCTTCCATTAACCGACATACCCCAATTTGAGCTAACCGAGGTCTAACCTATAACCTAGTTAGATGGATCTTTAATACCTTGCCAAGGGTACGAACACTGACTGATGTGGATCCACTAAAATGATGTCCGAAAGGACTAAGGTGTCAATCGTGGTCTGACAAGTGACCCTTTATGAGCTACGGTGGTGCTGTAGTTCTGGAACTTAAGGATTTCTACTAAATTTCTCAACCTACTAACGGGTGAGCCTCTATCCCTGTATTCGCTCATTGCTAAGTACTACCCCTAACTAAATAACACTGATAACTAGGAATGCTCAATAAAAATAATAGTCTAAAAATAAACAATAAATGTATAATCTGAAAGTAATCAGTAACATATAAGCTAGAGAATATAGCATTCATAAGTGTATGAAAGAAATCCTAGGTCATTAGGTGTTCATAATCCACCATCACTGAAGAATGCAACTAAATATGACAATAATAAAATCTAAACATAATAAGAAATTTCATAACTCAAGCCCAAAAATCAAGAATTTATCAAGATAATTAGATTTAATAATTATGAGTATGGTAATATTCTTAAATTTATGGGAAAACATATATCCATGACTTAGTTAAAGAAATAAACTGAAAACTTAAGAAATTCATGCTTCCTATGGAAAGCCTAAACTTGAAGAGTAAATTAATTTTAAGAAATTAAGTAATCCTTGAGACTCAATGGGTGGAAGAAACCCATCGATTCAATCACACATACCTGAAGTTTAAAATATTAAAGAATTCCTTGTATTTGAAGCCGGAAGTTGAAAAGCCCTATTCCTTGCTTAGAGAGGAAAATTGCCCTTTTTATCTCTAAAATTTCTAATTGTAGAATGAATATTGAGGAATCTGGGGTTTATGGGTGTTTTAGTATAATGATTTAGCCTTTGGAATGCTTAAATGATGTAGTTTTGGTGTTAAAATGATGAGAAAATACCAAACAACCCCTTCAAAATCATTTTGAAAACTTTTGCAAGCAGTCCCGACAACTTGGGCTATCCCTCATAGGGTTTAGACACGATTCGTTTTCAACGGACCCAAATTTTGGTCCCCACTTCCATGACAATGAGTTTTCTTGATGAATCGTAGGGTCTGACTATGAGTCGTCGTCATTGGCAGCTTTGACAGTGTTTAAGTAATTTGGCCATAACTTTTTACTTTGATATCAAATTTAGGTAAAACTGGTGGTGTTGGAAAGATAATTCAATTATATATAATTTTATGGGTCTTTATCTCAAAACTTCATAGTACCTTGAAGTTATTCTTATTAAAAACTAATTGTAACAATATTCCTCATACGAATTCAATCAGTATAGGATATTTAAACTTGTCTATAAGTTAGGAGTTATTTGGTGCCTTAATGTATGTCTGAATCTCTCACAAAACTATGAAAAAATCTTGTTTGATTTTCCATGAACTTGAATCATGGTTCTAACATTGAGTTGGATTCTTGGGGTGTTACACTAGGAAACTAAGCACAACATATACACCTAGCATTCTCTCCTATTCGAGCCTTCAAGTAAATCTTAACTCAACTTTTGTTAATAAAAGTCCTTTTAGTAGTTAATGTTGTAATGAACCTCCAGGTCATTTTACTCCTGTTTGTTTTATTTTTGTGCTTAGAATTTTCCCATTGCCGCCAAGTCATTTTATGACTTGCTAAGATTAATAGTTTAGTTTTTGGGTAATTTATTTGGTTTATATACTAGTTACACTATTTTGGAGTTTTTAAAGTTGAGAAATAGGTAATTGTCCTAAACTTTAAGTAAATGGCCTCAGATGAGAATTTCGATAGTTCAATTAGATCCAATACATGGATTTTAGGTTAAAGGGACTCTTGGTTTGGGACTCATGGCTTTTAGGCTCATTTTGGGCTCTTGGTTACAAATTGGTTAAAATGGAACATTGAATATGGGGCCTATATTTTTTCAATAGAACATAGTTGGGAATTTAGTCGATGTCATTAAATTTGTGATGCCATTTTAGATAGGGTAGAATGTCTTATTTGTGTTCATGACTTCTGAATGAATCTGACGACCTATGTGGAGAATTTGCAACTTAGCTAAAGCAGTTGGTGTACACCACCTGGTGCAAGCCTGGTTCTTCATTACTATCATGATAAAGACTTTCTTGATCATGAAGGTCTGTGGATCTTGGTTATTGCAGTCATGAGATTGAGGATCCTAACTATTATTAAGGAGGGTTGTGTGACTGAGCCTACTCGTGTATAACAATCACATGATTTGCCACCACGATCGCAGCAGTCCTATCAATGAGGCCCCACGATTGAAACCAGGGGTCCTGTATATGTAATGATGAACCACTAACAATATATAAAGGTTTCCTTTGTGTTTTTCATTTATTTTCCTAGTCTAAGACACCATTTTTACACCTTGAGCTTGGGGAAAACAATGTAGGATCATAAATTAAGGCTAGATATTATTTATTCTTTCTCTAAGATCATAAGTCCATCTTAAATTAGTAAGTTTCCAACCTTAATTCTATTAATTATTTGAGTTTATTTCTCTTTTCTTATTTGACTTTTGGGGCTATTTTTGGCCTCAAAATTATGCCCCGATTATGCTTACTTTTTTAGTACACTATCCTTGTTTACCGAGGGACCTTGTGACAGGTTCAATTTCTAAATAGCATAAGAGATCCACACAGGTGAATTTTGAATCAGTTTTTGGATTGAAGTGTAAATTTTCAATATGTGCATCATTATTCTCTTTTGGGAATGCAAATACTTTTTTGATAGAGTAGCAGTGGTCAAAGGCTTTGTACAATGGAAAAGCTCTAGCTTAGTGGATCATGAGCACATTTGTCAGTGTCTAGGTAGGCTATGGCTTACCTGCTTCCATACTTTTCTTATTTAATGTATTGGTCTGATAATTTGTTAATAATTTGAAGGTATTAAGGCTCGAATAATATATTCTACCCTAGAATCCTTAGGCTTGGTCTTTGTTCCTTCTTTAGGACTTGACTTAGTGTACCGAAGATCCTTGGCTTTGGAATTGGATACCTTGATCTAGGTTTGGGAAGTTACTTGCCATTAGGTTGGGTTTCTAACTATTGTAGCTAGTATTACAACTATGACAAGTCATCAATTAGATAACTTAACAGCACCTTTTAAGCTTAAATTATCATACTTTTTCATTGATTTGTTGTTAATTTCTTACTTATGCTCATTTATGTAGGTAAAAGTTTAAAAGGGAAGTTGAGAAAGCAATTCAAATCAACAAGAGTCCAAATGTGTAAGAAAAGAGCCAAATGCTAGAAATCACGCCTAAGAATCGACCCTCAATTATCTTGATCGTGGACTAAGGGTCGCGATCGCGATCTAAGGTTTAGTCAAACCCTAGTATTGACAAGGAGACCACTATGATTGTGAGAGTAGTGAACGCACTCAAGAGATGGCGATTCTGATGGATCAGAAAATTTTCAAGGGCAGAATTGTAATTTTCTTAAAGAGACTGAGAGAAAGGTCGCATTACTTTTTAATATTTGGAAAATAAGGAATTGGAGCTTAAATAGGGGATTTTAGCTCAATTTTTTTATCATCAATCTTTTATCCATCTTGACCCATCTTCTAATTTCAATATTTTTGGGGAACTCTATTGTACTACTCTTTAGTGAAGAATACATAGAGTAATTCCTAAGTGAACGATTAGAAATTTCCATTGAAGATTATTGAAATTTAAGGTTTGGATTTGCATTATTTTTAACTTTCATGGATCAATTTGGTGGAAATTTTGGTATATCTTTCATTCGATCTTTATAACTAGCTAAGTATTGCTCTTGGGGTTATGTTTTAATAGGTAGTAATTAGTGCATGGGCATTGTTTATTATCTACCTAATTAGCTATTTTTCTGGGTTTTCCCTTACTCCATGTTTGATCTAAAAACTATGAGTAAAAACCCTAATTATTTTGGATCCCATACCATCCTTGAAAGAAGGGTACTGGATGATGAATATTTGCAAACAACACCTTGATCTATCTTGTCTATTAGCACTATCTTAGAAATAAGGGTGTTAAGTGAATTGGCTAAGTTCATAAGAATCATCTTATAAATAAGGATGCTCAGTTGAGGTTATGGATTAGTAAGCTTGTCCTGCTCCTGAGGTGTTCGAAAGAATCCATGAGAAAAATTTATTGTTTTATTTAAAGATTGATACTAATACCTCTAAACCTAGCCTACCTATGGTTCTAGGTAAATTTTGATAAATTCGCAATTACCCATGTATGAGTTTGCACCTAAAATGGCATGACCCAAAGATCCGCTCTTAATTGATTACACTCTATTTATTCTTAGCCTTGATTTAGTCCACTCTAAGCCCTAAAAATTGTTATACTTTTAGAAACATTTTAAACCCCAAATAATTATACCTTATATTTAAATTTAGCAGGTATTTATCATTTGGAACTTACTCGATCACCATTCACATTGTTCCTCGTGGATTCAAACCTGACTCAAGGTTGGGTATTATATTGAAAACGATCGTGTTGCACTTAATTTAATGAGTAAGTTAAGCCTTAGCACACTCCTTTTAAGATAAATCACCTTAGGGTAGTGTCCCTTACTGTTATAGATAACTAAAATACCTATGTTTCATATTGGTGGCCTGCTTAAAGATATTGAGATGTTTGTTCACTCTATTGAAATTGTTTGACTTGTATCTTTGTCATTTTAGTATTTTGGCCTAAAATCACTAATTTAACTTGATTAATAGGATTTTGAAATATTTAAAAGAAATTTGATTTTCAAAAAAGAAAAATGGACTATTTAGTCTCAGTTCAAGTTTGGCATATGATTTTACTGCTTATTACATATTTAGCCCCGATTTTAGTCTGGGCATGTATTGTGATTGATTGCTGGTTGGGAGTTTCGTTCAAGTCTGGGCATGTTTTATGGGTATGGTTGGAGGAGGAGTATATTGTACGTTTATTGCATATCATGGCTTGCTTTCTCATTACTTACTATTTGTAATGAACCATTTCAACGTTTTTAAAATCACCTCACCTAGAGGTCATGGGGTGCAAGAGTTGTATAACTATCCTCGAAGTAATTGCATAGGAGACTTAGTTGAATAAATTTGAATTTTTAAGTTTCTGGAGAGCTGACATCATGCCGCTATGCTGCGAATTTTCCTAGTGGCACCAGAGTAGCTGCTAGCTGTTGCTGTAGTGGGATTCCAAGAACTAAAAATAGTACCTAATTTTCAAATAGTACCTAATTTTCTTTATTTTTCCTTCTAATAATCCCTTAAGGTTGCCTCATATCCCTGTAGCAATGGAGAAGAAGGGATATACGTAAACAGGGCAAAACCCATTATTTTCTTATGGATTTCATGCCAAATATCATTGGAATAGTGTCAGAAGTTTGTGTTCATGCTTCCATAGTAGCTGTTTGGCATCCAGGTAAGCTAGGTCTAATTTAGGAGCATATACCTATGTTTGAAAATAGATGTGCAACGTAGATTGGAGGGAGATTCCATACTTAGAACTACGAGCATAGTGTTGGGTTGGGAAAAAAAATAGTAACTTCGAATATATGAATTAGAATTGTGTTTGTGTGCAGTATTGAAATATGGTTATAGCTGGTGTGCATTATTTATTAATAGTAAATCAATTTGAATACAATTTTCATGATGATAATATTAGAAGTTGTTGCTAAACTAATGAATTGATGGATGATTGGATCGATAAATTGTGAATTACAATGGTGGACTTGTATTTAGATATTGGAAGTTCTAGGTAAGTTCTAAAATGATATGTGGGACATTTGTGCTACACACGACCTAGTAAGTGATGGTTAAATGTAGTTGAAAACTCAATATAGTTTATATGTGCATATTAATTTTCTCTTTTTGTACTTGTTATAATGCATGCTTAAAAAGTTGAATTGTTGAACGATATAAGTGTATAATCTCATCTAATGAGGTTATATAAAAGACTTGTTTGTTTTACCAATATGGTTGCGTTATTCTCATTTGTAATTGTACTTGTCAAAATTGAGTTTTACCGAGAAGGTAATCATTATGGAATTGGTAAAACTTAGGAGGGTGGGACATTGTAGTAATTGTTGTAAGATGTACCAATAAAGGTCATCATTATAGAGTTAGTCAAACTCAGGTAGTATAAGAGTGGGGATATTGTAATAATGGGGGAATGGCATTGGCTTGGAATAAGGATGTGATTTAAGGTGTAATTATACACATGTGTCATTATCTACGTGTTTAGCTTGGTTTTAAGGAAAAATTGATGTGCTTAATGAAGTATAAAGTGTGTATTTGTGTGTTAATTTACATTTTTAGAGTATTGAAGGTTCATTTGAAACAATTTAAGAGTAAAAATGACCAAATAGAGTTTAGACGAGAAAACTAGTGATGCTAGCTTGAGCTATACTTGTTCAAGTGTACTTTGATGAGCTCTATTGTGTTTTCTGGACAAATTAATGTAATATGATGTTGTAGTACACTATTAGAGATGCTATGGAATCTAAATAAAGCCTACAAACAATACATAAGAAGTGGTAAAACAAGGAACAAGTGCACAAGGGGAAATGAGCAAAGATTGGCCGAAACCTCGCTAAAAGGCCTTGGCCTTGCACTGCACCCCCATAGCATGTGAGGGGTCCTTACCACATAGCCATATGGCTGTATTACTTTTTTTGGGGTGTTCTTTGGTCTTGCGTTGGATCCCTTTGTCAATGCAATGAATTCCCTCTCCCCCTTGTCTAAAAGTTGGTTTTAACATTATTTATATGGGGGTAAAGTTGTAAATACATCTATTTTTATGGGGAAGCCTAAGGACGACCTAACAACTATATAAGGAGTACTTATCCAAATTTACACATCATCTTTGGATCAACACACAATTGGATAGAGGAGAAAGCATCAAGGGCTCCAAACTAGGGTTCTTTTTTCTTTTACACTAGTTTTCTTGTAGTTTTAACTTATGAATTCATTTACGGTGATTCTTTGTTTGACTATGAATTTATAAACACCCTATTTCTAGGGTTGAGGATACCAACATGATTGATTAGAAAATTTGGTTATTCATATGTACTTGTAATTACAATTCTATTGACTTCTGACCTTTAGAATACATATATATTATTATTATGAGCCTGGAAAAAGTAACATTAGATTAGAAGATGGAACATATAAAGTGGGTTCTTGTCTTTTAGATAAATTAACTATAATATTTGCGGTCAGGTCATCATTATACCTTATTCATCCTATTTGTCTCAATTATAGGATAAAATATAAATGTGTTTGAATTAGTTCCCACATCCTTTCTCAATGTTATAGTTATGAGGCTAATTGAAATAGACAATTAGAAGCTCAGAAGACCATAATCATAATATTAACCCCATGAATCAATAACGAAGATATTAACCTTAACTAACAAGATTATATAGCTCTGTAGAATTGATCAAAATGCCTTGACTTCGGAGTTCACATCGATAGAAGCTCAGAAGACCATAATCATAAAATTAACCCTATGAATCAATAACGAAGATATTAAACTTGACACATAAGATTGTATAGCTCTGTAGTATTGATCAAGATGCCTTGACCATGGAATTAATTAATTATTATTTCCAATAAGTTAGATTATTATTATTGTTCATTATTACTTTTGGTATATTAAAATCAAGATCCTTTTGGTTACAAATCGCACTCAATTAACTTTATTAGTAATACTTGAATTGGATTGTTTTCTAAATGCCAAATCCCTATAGTATCGATATTTGTCTTGGAAGAGCCACTATATTACTTGTACAACCACGTACACTTGAGTGTGTGGTTGGATGACACAAATTTTTTGTTCCATTGTCAGGGACTTAAAAATTAGCAAACCTCCAATTCTAAGTCCTGCTATTTTGTTTTATAAGTTTTGACAACTTGGTCTTAGCTACTGAACTTGCAGGTAAATGTTTAAATCTCAATTAAGCTAGCAAAGAAAAGGGATTTCATTGAACCATACCCCAAACCTGAGAGTTACTTGCATCAATTGTGGAGAGATAAAACACTTCTCTATCCAATCCTACAAGTTTGACAAGGAGAGACCGTTCCTACAATCATGGGTGATGAGAAATTAGCGTGCTGGAAAACATACAAATTGGCAATACCACTCACAACTAATCTTACCTCCAGCATTTGTAGACCATCTTTAGGAGGTCCATTTGAGCTTAAGTAGAAAATGGTGCAATTGTTACATAGTAACCGACAGTTCACAAGCCTATCACATGAGGATCCAAAGGTCCACTTACAGAATTTCTTAGAGATCAGTGATGTATTAATTCTTGCTGGAGTCTCTATAGATTATCTGACGCTCACATTATTTACAATCTCATTAATGGGGGAAACAAAGAAATGGTTGAAGGAAGACCTATCAAACTCAATGATAACTATAGGCGACTTAGCATGGAAGTTCTTCATTTGATTCTATCATTTTGGCAAAACATCATGGTTGAGGAGTGTGAGGCTAAGTTTTAAGAATAAGAGAGAAAAAAGTTTGTATCATACATGGGATAGATTCAAGTCTTTTATTATAGATTGCCTGCATCACAAATAGATAAATGAGGTATTACCTTTGTCACGACCCGAAGCTACCCCCTAGTCGTGACAATGGTGCTTACAATCACAACTGACCATAATCTAATCCATGAGCTGGTACCTGTCTTGAGCACTAAATAAAATAGTAATACAACACCTGAGTAGAAGAGAAACTAGCAAGATACTAAAATCTGAATACTGTGATACGTGTTAATAGCATGTCTGAAAATTCTAATATAATACGAAAAACTAAATTATCTATCTGATGCAACTGATACTAATGAAAGTCCTGCCTGCCTGCATAATTAGTTGTCTGAAAGCCTCTAAAAATTATGAGGATTTAATGGGACGAGCCCTAAACTAACTCTAATTGACTAAATATAAGGAAATTTGAAAATAACTGGGATAAAAAAAATCATGTCCTCGATGGATATAAACTCACCACAATTGCTGCTGAGTAACTCTGAGCTATCTAAGAATGGTCGGGAAACTGGGCATCCAAACCTATGTTATAAGACAACATAGCGCAAAGATAAGTATGCGGTCAATACTTTGAATGTACTGATATATGAGATAAGGACTGGTTGTAATGCATGTGATAACTGAGCATGAATGTATGAACATGTAATATCTGAGAATGCAAAACAAAGAATAAACATGATACTGGAGTAATAGGTAAGTTGTAATGCAGAAATCTGTATAGCAAAATAACTGACAATCTGCATGCTTGGTCAAGCAAACCTGATATGAGATACACTATGATACTGACTGTAACTGTGGGAGGTATCATATAATCGATATTCCCCAGTCTTAGCTAATCGGGTTTAACCTGTAACCCAAGATGTATGGGTGTCAGTACCGTGCCACGGGTACTAACACTGGCTGTGTGGATCCACTAAACTAGTATCCCAAAGAATTAAGGAGTCACCATCTACTGGTAGATACTCTAAAGAGATATATGTCAACCCTCAACTAGCTGGTAGAAATCTAAAACCTACACTGGCTATGTAGTTCTGTAACTTAGGGATTGCTACTAAGGGTCACACCCTCTACTGGGAGGAGAGCTCCTACCCCTAGGTTCCTCGATGCTAAATCCTATTCCCAACTAAACTGACACTTTTACTAAACTGAACTAGACTTAACTATACATAACAACTGACATTTCTTATCATGATCATAACAACTAAATAAAAGGTAATATTTATGGTTTAACTGAAATCATTACTTAAAAAATCTGAAATGAAAGTAAACACGTAAGTATCGGGTATTCATAACCCGCCAACACTGAATAATCCTAAAACACCATATTAAAGCTTAAAACTGTAGAAGGGAGTGGTTCAAAACACAAAACATAAAATTTAACCAATTTAAGTGAGAAGCATGACCTTGAACATGGGGATGTCTTAAACCGTGAGAAAACAACATGACTTCATGGCTAAATTCACAATTTGATTCAATGACATAAAATTCAATAAATACGACATGGGAAAATTGAAACCTGAAAACATGAGATAACCTAACTTTCTATGGAATTATCCCAGGACATAAATTGAGTCAAACTACTAAGCAAAAACCTGAATTTGAGCTCATTTAGAGCATATGCATCTTCACAATAAAGGAACATTTATACCTTTACTCAAAGAAAGGTTTTTTGGGTTCCATGGGTGAAAGGGACCTAGGGATGAACACCCCACATACATTAATAACTAAATTTTTGATGATTTCTTAGATTGGAAACTTAAAGTATGATTTCTTGGGAAAAAATCCTGAGTTTGCTCTTGGGGAAAGAGGAGGATTTCTTAAGAGCAATTTGGAGTGAAAGGGGCAAATAATGCCCTTTTGAAATTCCCAAATTATGTTAAGGATGATTAGGTTGAGGCTAAAGACTCAAATGCCCCTTGTGCACTTAAACCATATAATTGTGCGGGGAAGGTCCACGTACTGCACCTCTTTCTCCGCGGGAGAGAGCAATGCACCGTGCAGCTTACTCCATCAGAGAAAGTAGCTCATCGTGGACCACTCCACCTAGGGAAAGAGAAATATACCATGGCATATTGTGTTGTTTGCTTGTTTTATGCATCTAAACATGCCCAGATCCTCGTCAAAAAATCTTGAAACTCTCCCAAGATGTACTTTTAACCTCCCTTAACACGAATCACTTAAAAACCAACATTTCAGGGTTGGGAAGGCCAAACTAAAAATCCATAAGGTATGAGGGTCTTGAAAATGACTAAGTCCTTACAACATAGTGAAAATTTCAAGTCTTGGACCCCCCTTAAGAATGCAACTACAACTAAATCAAGGTTAGGATTTTACAGGGTATTACAATATCTTCTTCTTGGGACATTTGTCCTCAAATGTGATTGCTTAAAGTGTAAAAACTAAGGAAACTGAGATCATATATTGAACATGCATTACTTGGAACATGATTACATAACTGAGTCTAAAGCATTATGTATGAACTGAACTGATTTCTTGAATGCATACAATGAAATGAGAGTGTTACATAGCTGAAACTGAGAACAAAATTGATTCAATCTAAGAAAATTTGTTACGTCAAAATAAATATGAGTTTGCAAAGAAAAGATCGGGGTACTTGGTCCGTATATCTACTTCTATTTCCTAAGTAGCTCTCTCAACGGACTGATTCCGCCAAAGAACTTTAAC
Source organism: Capsicum annuum (assembly GCF_002878395.1). Classification (NCBI taxonomy): domain Eukaryota; kingdom Viridiplantae; phylum Streptophyta; class Magnoliopsida; order Solanales; family Solanaceae; genus Capsicum; species Capsicum annuum. Next base: position 89,976,387 of record NC_061116.1, on the reverse strand, counting down.
CAAGGGAACTTTTTTATTCCTTAGCCTACAAATCTAATGATCAAGGATCATAACTGGGACTTATTCATAGGAAAAACATCCATACCTTCTAAAGGAACTACAACAACTAAATCACTAATATATTTCTTTAATAAAGAAACATAGAATATTAGATGTACTAACGCTACATATGAAGGAAACTCAAGCTTGTAAGCTACCTTTCTAAAATTGCTCAAGATCCTATAAGGGCCAATATAGCGGGGACTGAGTTTCCCCTTTTTGTAATATCTTACTCCCTTCATAGGCATAATCTTCAAATAAACCAAATCACAAACCTCAAACTTAAGATCCCTTCTTCTCATATATGTATATGATTTCTGACGGCTTTGGGCTGTGTTCAACCTTTCTTGAATTAACTAAACTTTCTCCATTGCCTCCAACACTAAATTTGGCCCTATCAAAGAAGATTCACCTGCTTTAAACCAACCAATAGGAGAGCTACATCTCCTTCCATAGAGAGGCTCAATCAGAGCTACCGAACTACTGAAGTGATAACTATTATTATAGGAAAGTCAATCAAAGTAAAATGGTCATCCTAGCTACCTTTAAAGTCAATAACGCATGCCCTCAATATATCCTCTAAGGTCTAAATGGTCCTCTTTACCTAACCATCTGCCTGGGGATAAAAGGTTGTTTTGAGGTAGACTTGGGTATCATGAACCTTCTAAAAAGCCTTCCAAAAGAGAGGGGTAAATTGAGTACCTCTATTTTAAATGATCGATAATGGAATTCCATGCAATTTAACCAACACCAAAAGATAAAGCCCGACATAATCCTCAGTTAAGTACGAAGTATGAACTGGTAAGAAATTGGATGACTTGGTCGTTCTATCAATAATAACCCAAATTAAATCACGTTGATGATCCGTACGACGCAATCTTGTCATTAAATCCATGTTCACCACTTCCCACTTCCAGGTGGGGATGCTGAACTCCTACAAAGTACCACTAGGCCTCTGGTGCTCAACTTTAACCTACTGACAATTTGAACACTTACCCACAAACTCTGCAATATCCTTCTTCATACAATTCCACCAATAGATTTCCTGCAAATCACGGTACATCTTAGTGGCTCCTGGGTGGATAGAATATCACACACCATGTGCATCTATAAGAATTCACTTTCTCAAACCATCAACAAATGAAACACATAACCTACCTTGATAATGAATCACACCATCTATCCTTGGGAGAACACCTCCACCTTTTAGTCTCTAAGTACCTTCTTCAACTTAACCAAACTAGGATCCCTATCTTGCTTTTCTTTAACTTAAGCAACCAACGAAGATTTTAAACAATTCTGAACCTATAGCTCCCTTCAGCTGAATCAACCAACCTAATGCCTAATGTAGAAAGCTGATGAACCTCACTGATTGATTTTTTCTTATCTTCGTCAACATAAGCAATACTAACCATGGACAATCTACTAAGGGTATTTGACACTACATTGGCCTTGTCCGGCTGATACAACACACTCATATCATAATCTTTTAACAACTCAAGCCACCTCTTCTGACAAAAATTCTGATCTTTCTGCATGAACATGTACTATAAACTCTTATGGTCAATGAATACATCAACATGAAGCTCATAAAGATAGTGCATCTAAATTTTCAAGGAAAAAATAATAGGTGCCAACTCAAGATCATGGGTAAGATAGTTCTTTTGAAGGGGTTTAAGCTGTCTAGAGTCGTAGGTAATGGACCTTACCTCTCTGTATCAATATACAACTAAGACCAACTCTAGAAGAATCATAGTATAGTATAAACATATCTGTGCTATCTGGTAGAGTCAAAACTACGGTGGAAGTGAGTCGAGTCTTTAATTCCTGAAAACTCTTCTTGAAAGAATCTAACCACTAAAATTTGACACTCTTCTAAATAAATCGTGTCATGGGGAAGGCAATGGAAGAAAAACCTTCAAAATATCATCTATAATAGTCAGCCAAACCTAAGAAACTTCTGATATCCGATGGAGGGATGGGATCATCTATAATAGCCAGCCAAACCTAAGAAACTTCTGATATCCGATGGAGGGATGGGTCTAAGCCAATTTCTCACTACTTTGATCTTTTTAGGGTCAACCTGGATGCCATCCACTGGAAATAATATGGCTAGAGAAGGCTACTGACCTTAGCCAAAATTTGCACTTACTAAATTTAGCAAACAACTGATGAGCTCTAAGGATTTGTCATACAATTCTTAGATGGTTTCCTTAATCATTCTCATTACAGAATAGACAAGGATTTTTTCAATGAACACTATGATGAACATGTCCAAAAATGGGTTGAACACCCTGTTCATCAATTCCATGAAAGCTGTAGGTTCGTTTGTTAGTCCAAAGAACTTAACTAGAAATTTAAAATGACTATATCGAGTTCTGAAGGCTTTCTTTGGAATGTCAGATTCTCTAACTCTAAGCTAATAATAGTTGGACCTGAGGTCTATCTTCAAGAAATAACTAGCACCCAGAAGTTGGTTGAACACATCATCAATTTTGAAAGTGAATACTTATTCTTGACGATGAGTTTATTTAGCTGATGGTAATCGATGCACATTATAAGAGAACCATCTTTATGACACACAAATAGGACTGAAGCACCCCATGAAGAAACACTAGGCTGGATAAAATCCCTATCTGGGAGATATACTATTTTTTTAATTCCCTAAGCCCAACTGAAGCCATTATGTAAGCTGGAATAGAGATTGTTTGGGTGTATGAAAGGAGATCTATTTTGAAGTGAATTTCCCCCTTGGGAGGAACTCTGGGAAGATCTTCAAGGAATACATATGAAAATTCACTTACTACTGGAACTGACTCAAGACTTGAGGTCTTAGTATTTAAATCTTTAACTCAAACAAAATGGTAAGCATACCCTTTAGATATCATGTTTCTTGCTCTAAGATATGATATAATATAACCTATAAGCATTGAACTACTGCTCCTTTATTTAATGACTGGTTCATTAGGAAACTGAAACTAAATAACTCTATTTCTGCAGTCAACAAGGCATAGCATGAGTGGAGCTAATCCATGCCGAGAATGATATCGAAATCAGTCATCTCTAACTCTACAAGATCAACTTAGGTGATTTTCAGAGATACAGTAATCGGGCAATTTTTGTACACCTATTTAGATATAATAGATTTACCCACTAGGATAGACACTGAGAAAGGTTCTACTAATATTTTAGGACTGACACCAAAATTAACAGTTGTATAAGGAGTCACAAAATAAAGTGAAGCTCTGGAGTCTAGTAATTATGGACATGAAGATGAAATACCTATAACATACCTGTAACCACATAAAGATAACTTTCTAATCAAGCCGAGTCGGGAGAGCATACAATCTATTTTGGCGTTGTCCACTAGTTACACTAGAGGTGGCACCCTACTAAGGCAGGTGGCTGGAGCTAAAAGATGGTTGGATAGACCCTGCTAACCTGTCTTTGGGAAATCCCTGACCCTATCGCATAGCTTGCCACATCTAAAACACACATTACTATCAGCCTTACTCTCACCCCAATAATTCTGACAATATTTTTGGCAAAGCAGATTAGTACAAATACTGTTCACACTGCTCATTATCTACTAAGGCTCTAAGTGAACTACCTCTGAATAAGGGTGATACAACACTATTAGTCTAATTTAAATGATCTAAACGACCAATAATCCCATGCCAGGGACACTTTTTTTACTTGTGGCCGATCTCTCTGCAGTCATAATAAATGCCAGAACTGCTGTCCTAGTGAGAAACATAAGCTGAATCCAACTGGTTGACCAACCTACACCAAGAGCACTCTCAACTAGAGTGACCATCCTTTCCATAATCATAACACATCTCGGGAATTCTAGACTGGAGAGAAACACATGCTAGCTCTAATTGAACAACCAACTCATATTTGGGGCACGTTCTGGACCAATGTCCTATCTCACTTAAACTAAAAAAAGCTCCTAAAATACTCTAAAGTGTTACAAACTATGATTAAGAATGACTAACATGGCCTGAAGAACCATACTAAAAACTCTATAAGGTCTGATGAGAACTCTGTCCATTATAACCATTATGACTAACCTGAGAGTTACCTACATTCTAAAATGCTAGCTGTGTTGAACTGATAGGCTGTAAGTGACACTAAACTTCACCGAAAGGATCCTCACTCTTGGATGAAATACGAATAGCACTATACTGATGGCATGGCCTCTTACAACCACCTCCATAAGTTTTAGTACATGCTCTCTCTATGGCCTTCACATTATCAACAACCTGAGAGAAGAAAGAACCAACTGCTATAAAGTAATCCAATGCTAAATGGAGTGGTAATTTGAATCCTCTAATAAATCCACTCACTATGTCATGCTCTAAAGGATATAGCTAAGAAATATGTCTATCTCACTCAATAAACCCAATCTCTTACTTTGAAGCTGATAAGAAAACTTGATGAACACCAATAAATCCAACTCTAGCATGAGAACTGCTCGATGAATCGAATATTATCCATGATAATGAGGGATTTACAAAAAGGCTCGAGATCCCTAATGCTGAACCTCAAAGGGCTGAAGTAGTCATAAGCTTTACTGGAACCCGAGTTGGCACTAAATCCTCTGGGTGATGTTGAAGATCTTTGATATCCATCCTTGACTCTCTAGTCTGATGCTACACTAAAACTCTGGAAATGCATAATGAATTCCCATCTGCATATATCAATAATCATGCTTTATCCTCCTGGCACAGAATAGAGTCAAAAAATATGCTTGAGACTCATAGCATTATGGATACACGATAAGGTGTCAAGAAATAAATTTCCTAAGAATGCCCTATAGCCTTCCAAAGATAGGTTATGGATGTCTCCTTACTTATCTGAATGACTCTACTAAACACTTAGCTCTTATATAAATACATGGTGAACCTAGGGTCTGATAGTAATTGTCATGCCCTGATTTCTCAGGTCACGATGGTGTCTATTATTACCTACTAATAGGCAAGCCAACCCATAGTTCAAAACTACTAGTAATGGACTACCAAGAGAAATGCAAAGAATGCAAAATAAATATAATGAAAAGGGAAAATACTTAAGATCGTCTCAAAACCTGGCAAAATCAGTACAAGAGCTTCTAATATAATAAGATTACAAGGTGAAGTACAAATGAATATACTGATTCAATCCATCTTTGAATATAACATAGAGACTAGTCTAGTATATAAGTTGAAGAAAAGTAATACTCCAAACACCAGGAGCTTATCCTATACCTTTGGAACATAGCTGCTCCGCACGGTGCATATAATAACAACGATAACCCATACCATAATCCGTAGGCTGCAAACGTGTATTATGGGTACAAAACACGTGGTACTCAGTAGGTAACTACCAACTAAAATCCAAATATAATGCAAATACATATAACATATAAACAAAAATGGTAGCTACACCCAAATATCCAACAACGACATAGTAAAGCTAGTGAGATTACATGGATAAACTATCCTACTCATACCTAAGAAACTAACATAATAAGGCTAAGGAATTGTTAAGGATAAACTATCCTATTCCAGCCACACTAAGAGATATCAACACTATACCATATATCACTGGCCAAAATATGAATAAAAGGGTAAAAGGAGAATATATAATAGTATACAAGACCAAGGAATGAATATACAATCTTAAAAAATGGAGGAAGGGATATATGATAATAACATGGATATATATATATGCATATATAAATAAGGTTAACTGAGGGTACAACCTAAATCATCAGACTAGCATCTTAAGTCCTCCTAACCATAGCAGGAAATTGTGCTAGCATACTCAAGGTTTCTAATACGTACATCTAATCATGACATAATTACCATAATGGAGAAATCATAAAGAAAGAATCAAGGTATCAAGGTCTAAAACCATTATGCCTAACCAATAGATAATCATGCATAATAATACAATTGTAAGATAAGAGAATCAAAATCATACCTCAAATCTCGATACAAAATTATTAACCAAGCTATCATAAACTACCTATAACAATGATCAATATAATTATAATAACAATAACAATAACAACAACAATGCAGTAATCGGCTAGTCCAGGAAAATAATACCTAATTGGGACTTTTATAAATCCCCATAGCCATAGAATTAGAAAGGTTCAATCAACATAAAATATACCACAAGCCATAATCATCACCTATACCTACGCAACCCCTATAAGGCTAATAGGTATAAGTGCATACTGGTGATAGGCAATGCGTATGCAAGAATAAATGATAGATATAATCCATAATACCATAATCGATCCAAATACCATAAAGTAAACCAACACATATATCTCCTCCATCCTGATGACTTGCAAAGACAGGATCTATGGCAGCCTCTCTTCTCCAGAATGATGGCTCATAGATGAAGGGGTCTTTAGTAGGTTTGGGATTCATTCGGAACCCCATGCATGGAAACAAGATTTTATACCATACTAAATTCATCATTCCAAACTCAATGGAACCATTGAAACTTTCATTTGAGATATTTTTAACTAAATATAGAGCCCATACCTATAATTCTATTTTCACATAATCTGCCTTATCCCAAAACTAGTTCAAAACCTCAGGACCTGAACCATGGGTCCCCATAGCCTAAAGTCAATGTTCCAAAGATAATGAAACTGTCAAAATTCTCATTCGAGGTCACCTACTAGGAGTTTTGGTCCATGACCAAATCCAAAATAGCAAAAGTTCTAAAATAGGGAAATAAGCCTAAAATTGAAATAAACTATTCAATCACTGAACCAATAGTTTTCATGAGTCATAAATACCTATAGCCATTGTGGAAAGTCTCAAAATGCTAAAAATGCATGCAAATCAGGGAAATGACCATGAGGGTCATTACAAGAATGGAAGAATTGCTAGCTAAGCTGGTGAAGGGTTCAATGAGCTAAGAGAGTTACCTTAAAGAGATTAAGGCAGACATATCAGGATTAATACCAAAAGTAAAATTGCATGCCATCATAATTAAGCAGCTTGAGCCATATTTTTGTCAGATATCTGCCTCATTAAATTAGCATCAACAGGCACTCTTACTAGTAATACTATTTGAAATCCAAAGAATGATAATCACTACCTTGCCATCACCACTCATAATAGTAATTGATGAGGTGAGAAATAATACTATGGTTGTTGATGATGCACCCGAAGTTGAAACTAAAATCTTGGTGACCTAGGGTGAGACATTGCAAAAGTTGATGGGTGTAGAGAAAATGAGCTAACAATAATAACGGGGAAGTTAAAGAGGTCCAACCAGTGTTCAAACCTATTCCATGACCTCTTCCACCTTTTACCCAATGGTTGGAGTCAAAGCCCGAAGAAGGGAAATATAAGAAGTTTATTTTAATACTCAAGGAGTTGAGTGTGAACATCTCTATTCTTCAAGCTCTAGAGCAGATACCTGGATATACGAAATGTATGAAGGATATAGTGATGAAGAAGTGAACTGTCAGTTATTAGGATATTGGTGTTTTGCATCATTATATCACAATTTGATCTTGATTTCTCGTGCAAAAGAAAGATGATCTCGGTGCCTTCATAATTCCTTACATGATTGGGTTATCTAGATTTGCCAGGGCTTTGAGTGATTTGGGTGCAAGCATTAACTTGATGCCACTAGCAGTGTTTGAATAATTGGGCTTTATACCTCCTATACCCATGATGATGCAGTTATTTATGACAAGACTATACAACTACGAAGCTCGTGAGCATATCATTTGATGTGTTGGTCAAAGTAGACAACTTCATATTTTTGGACGACTTTGTTGTCTTGGATTGTGAGTTGATTTTGAAATGCCCATAATTTTGGGGAGACCGTTTTTATCCTCAAGTAGAGAATATATGTGTATGTAAAGATGTAAGCTTAAGTTCAAACTAAATAATGAGGAAGTCACATTCAATATGTGTAGAACTATGAAGAAGCCAACTGACATGAGAGTTTTTTGGTAATAAAAAGTATTGATGACCCTGGAGGAAAACCCTATGGATACCTTGATAAAATTGAGTAATCAAGATCCATACATTATGCTGCAGGTTAAATCAGGCACTGCTTAAGAGGTAACCCAAAGTGTCTTGTTATTTTTGCATTTGTGACAATTTTTGTTATTGTGATTGTGATTGACATCAGATCTACATACCTAAATTGCCATAGGTATGTTCCTAACTCTCTTGATTTATGGTGGCCTAATGCATTAGGAATAATGCATGCTTATTTGATGGAAGTAGGGATACTTGTGGGTCTAGATGTCCTCTTGGGGTTTTTATTGCCATGTATCTTTTCTTAGAAGTATGTTATCATAGTAGGGCCAACATGTTTAGGTATTATGTTGTGTTGTAATATGTGTTATGTGTAGTTTTATTTAATTAGAATAAAAATAAGAAACCTAAGTGCAGTTGACATGTTTTATTTTGTGAGAAATATGATACCCCTCTAAAATTTTTTGTGAACTGTACATGTAAATATATGTGTGAATCTTGTTCTGACATTAGTATTAGGGAAAAACTAATCAAATCTTAGATTGCATGAACTGGATAGGTAGTAGTTGATAATATAACCTACTACCATATCTGTGTGAGGCATTTACTTATTTCACTTTGTGCATTTAATCCAAAACTTTCCTTATTAGTGTTTCCTAGGTTGTAGGACAGTTGGTTAGGACATGATTATAGACCGACAAAAAACAACAACATACCCAGTATATTCCCACATAGTGGGGTCTAGGGAGGGTAAAATGTACGCAGTCCATACCACTACCCCCGATGGGGGTAGAGAGGCTGTTTCTGATAGACCCTCGGCTCATGTTTGAATAAATCCTCTCTTAGCCTAAAAGACCAACCAAATGAGAATAAGTATCTCTTGACCCCTAATTTGAGCCCCAATTGACCTATTTTATTATTTTCACCTTGTAACCTTTCAATTTAATTATAATGAACTTGTTTTAGCCTAGTCCCTCCTTGGACACTGTGTACCTTAACTCAAGCAAATTACCTAAGTTGAGGGTGGCTATCATAGGGGTGAAAATTTGAAAATGGGTATGAAGAAAAGTTTTAATAAATAAGAAAAATAAAGTAGGGTTGAGTGTGATAGAAAAGTGTTGAAAAAATAAAAGAAAGAACAAAATAAAAAATAAAAAATAAATGAAAAGCATGAAGAAAACCACACCCAATTCGAATAAGCAATTAAGGAGAAAAAAGAGAGAAACAAAAGAAGCATGGTTAAGTCGTAGAGCCAAAAATGTAAGTATAGTGTCAAATAGTGTGAGTCACTATATCCCAAATACACCATACTTTACCCAAGCCTATATTACAAGTCAAAAAAAGTTATATAGAGATCGTAGTCCAACAGTCTGAAAACTGAGGTATAGAAAATAAGGGCAAGCCTATGGTATTTCATGCACATCATGGAAATTTTGTTGTCAGCATGAGTGTCATGATATAGTCCCTTGAAATGACATTCATAAGAACACTGTGAGAGTTAGAACTTCCTTGTTGTGAGGGTACATGGATTATATTGTTAACTACTTATCAGTTTGGGGAGTGTCAATTGCATATATGTGTGGTTGTTTGTTGCTAATATAATTTCATCACCTAATTATTTTGTGTCATACTTTTGTGATACATGGATCCATACAACAGTTTTTAAAAGTTGGAAATAAGAGGGGGTAAGAAAGGATGTTATGTGTTAGTTGCCTGAGAATATGAAAATGTTCGAAGTTGAGGGTGTTGTTTTTTCATGGTTTCACGACACTTTTGGTGCTTAAAATAAGCAAATTATGCAAGTACTTAGGTATTTTTGTTAGATGTGATGTGCTTTTGTATTTTTTTGCAGGAAAACAGAGTTTTTAGTAGAAAAAGAGCGAAAGGTAATGAAGCGAACTAGGAAGGCTACTTATAATCCCTACCTATGGGTCGTAGGTAATACCTATGGGCTCGTAGGTTGGGTCCATAGGTAGGCCCCCTAAAGTTCTGAAAGTTGATTCTTGCCACTGATTCCTACAACGACTACCTAGGAGGCATAGGCAGTACCTACAAACTTGTAGGTACCTCCCATTGGTAGGAGTAATACCCCAAGAAATTTTTTGTTGAAATTTTATGCGCAAATGTGTTGGGTTCTATCTTCTAGAATAAATTAAAACTTTTTCCTATGGAATGTCTTAGATTATGACCCACCATTACGTAGAGTATCAAATAAGCTTTCCAACGATATGTGGATCATCCAAAACGGACACCCGAGAGACGAGTTATGAACATTTCGATCGAACCGTGAATAGTAATGAACAGTAAAACGTGCAGGAAAAAGTACTGAGGCCTGGCATATTTTTTTCTTAAAATTTAAATGATCATAACTTATTGTACATAATGATCTGGGTGATCTACTATATATTAATGGAAAGCTCTGTGAGTCCTCTTTCAAATGAAATTGGTTTCATCCAATTTGTCTATCGGAGAAAAAAGTTATGGTCGATTTACTTCAGCCTATCAAAAGTGAATTTTTGGGTCAACTTCAAACGATCATACCTCCTCGTACACAATGATCTGGGTGAGATACTATATATCAATGGAAATATATGAGAGTCCTCTTTCTAATGAAATTAGTTTCATCTAATTTGGATATCGATGTAAAACGTTATGGTTGATCTATTTCAGACTATCAAAATAGTCCACCAAAGGACATATTTGAAAATTATTTGATTTTTAGGGGCTTTTTGGTCATTCCCCCTCACCCAAAATCCGTCCAAACCCTATATTAAAGCCTATTAGAAGCATTATATGTTATATTTCATCAAATTCCCTCAAAAAGATAACCCTAAGCTCCTACATCCAACTTCAAGAACCTCTAAAGTTCATCATTCATTCTACAAATTTATTCAACATTCCAAGTTCCTAGTTCAAAAACTCCAAGAACCATCATTCAAAGGCACGATTAACATCTCAAAAATGAGTATCAATCTAAAGTTCATCATTCAAGGTATGTAGGGTTTTTCAACAAGAACTCTCTTTCGTTCTTGTGCCCAAAAGTAATTTTATTTACAAAGGCATGATTTTTATTTGATTTTTATGAATTTGAAGCATGAACCCATATCTTATGATGATTATTATGAAATCTTGATGTTTATGATTTTAAAAAATGAATTTACATGTGTGGAGATATAAAGCATGAATCTTGAACGATATTTATCATGATTTTGATATTTGGGTCATGAATCCCCATTAGAAATTATGTTTTTTTTTTAGAAAGTGTGTGTTATAAGCACGTTGATGTTGAATATTTGAGATATTTTGAATGATTTGACCTTTTGGTCTTAATAGAGTTGTTTTGAACTCGAGTGTGAAAGAAATCTACAACGTGGTTGATTTTGATAGATGGGAAGCATGATGTCTCTCGATGTATATTTATATATTACTAAAATTGTTTTGTTATGGATTGTCTTTGAAATGATCTGAGCTAAGTCTGGAAGAAATCTTTAGCACCGAGTGGGAGGTATAAAGCGACCTTACGTCCCTAGAACTACGTGCCCTCGTAGCAGTGAGCCTGAGGCTGATTTATATAGTGATCACTAGTTTGTGTGGATTTGATATCGATATTCCTACTCTGATGGAAAGGATAGGATGGCTCTCCCCAACATGGGTTGTACGTTGGACTCCATGTAGCTCACATGGTTTATGTCAGTTATAGTATCTTCCAGTGTGTGTGTTTCCTTGTGTCTATGGTGAATGGTGAGTGATTTGAAAGTGGAATGGTGAAAGTCATTCTTTTGAAAGATTTAAATGATATTTACATTATGAGAATTGATATTCTTGATGAACTGAAAATAATTGACAAATTATATGATGACTCACATGTGTTATTGTACTTATTTCATCTTCTCATGATTATGATGATTTTGTTCGGGCTATGTGAGTCTTTCATACATCCTGCATATTTATTATAAATATTTATGATGATGATGTTTATACAACTGTATACACCTCTATATACTTAGTTCCTTTCTATGGTAATAACCCTCATCTTCAGATGTGGGCTGCATTTTCTCGGAATGTAGATTCAGGTGCTCAGTTCTAGGTTCGACAGTGATTCTTCGGGCACGCTGTTCTATATCCTCTGTTGTGGTGAGTCCTTATGTTTCGAGGACGTGATGTCTGATGTTGGTTTCATGGAATTATTTACATTTGATAACTGAGTATGAGTCAGTTGGGGCATATCTCAATGGCTTGCTGCTTTTATTGATTTTCTTAGAGGCTTGTTAGACTAGTATAGATGTTGGGAGTTGACTAATAAGTCATATTTTGTTATTTTTTTAAAATTCTTTTATTATTGGATGATGATTACTCTGTTGATATTTAAGGGATATTTATAGAAGCCCCGTTGATTTGTGTTGAACTGAATAAAAATGGCTCAAACGATTAACTTGGGGCTAATTGTAGCCTCAAGTATCGTGTGATGCTCCAGGACCCATTTTTTGGGGCGTTACAACCTTGGTATCAAAGCATAAGGTTTTAAGGTGTCCTAAGGAGCCTGAAAAGCCTTATTAAGTAGAGTCTTGATCATCGGTGTGTAGCGCACCACATTTATGAGCAAGAGGCTACAAGACATTTTAGGAGAAATTGTGATTCTTTCTTTCAGAAGTCTATCATGCTTAAAGTGTCTTTTTCTGCTATTGATTCATGATCTCCTCTTTCAGAAATACGCCTCCACGTCGAGCGAGAAGAAATAATGATGGTCAGCAACCTCAACCCGCTGAACCATTAAATAAAAACGTTTCTCATGCTGAATTTCGAGCAGCCTTTCAGAGGCTGCCCAAGCTGTTATTACTAATGTTTAGGACAACCTGGCCCTGGCTCCACAGCAGCAAGGACGTAATTCAGCTACTGCCAGGATCCATGACTTCATGCAGATAAATCCGCCGAAATTCTATGGGTCCAAGTCTAATGAGGATCTACAGTTATTTTTAGAGGAGGTGCAGAAGATTACTCAGGTAATGCATATATCTGAGAAACATAGTATGGAGTTGGCTGCGTATAGGTTGAAAGACCTTTCTTATGATTGGGTTGTTGCTTGGAGGAAAGGCAGAGGTGAGGGAGATGTCCCTACAACTTGGCAAGAGTTCCAGGATACATTCTTAAATAAGTTTTTCCCTTTGGAGATGAGGGAGGCGAAGGTGGAAGAGTTTATGAACCTGTGACAAGGCTCTATGACTGTTAGGGAGTACTATCTAAAGTTCAATCAGTTGGCCAAGTATGCTCTTGACTTAGTAGCTGATAATCGGGCTAGTATGAGTAAGTTTGTGACTGGAGTGTCTAGTTGTGTGGTTAAGAAGTGTAGGTCTGCCATGCTGAATAGTGAGATAAATCTTTCTAGACTGATAACTCATGCCTAACAGATTAAGGTAGACAAGATTAAAGAAAGAGATAGAATGAGAGAGAATAAGAGAGCTAAGTCCGAGCAGCATGGACAGGGTCAGACTAGATCGCAGGAAGGGAGTCGCCCTCAGTATCAGGATTGTTTGTCTATGCAGCACTATTATCTGCTAGTGCTCCCGTGCCTAGAGGTAGGCAGGAGCAAGGTAGCAGGTCATATGTATCCAGGTCCCAGTACAGTGTTGGCAGTAAGCCAAATCATCCCCTGTGTCCTAAGTGTGGTAGGGCTCATTCGGGTGAGTGTTGGGGGTGAGAAGAAGGGTTGTTTTTGGTGTGGTGACATAGGTCACAGAGTTAGAGATTGTCTATAGGATGGACAAGGGCGTCGTGACTATCGCCCTCAGACCCAGACTCAGACTGTTAGTGCTCCAATTCCAGCGACTCACCCAGCCCCAGCTCAGGGCGCCTCTTCTTGCAATGCTGGAGGGCAGTGCCAGAATAGATTCTATACTTTACCGTCCCACCAGGAATAGGAGGACTCTCCCGTTGTTGTTACTGGTATGCTTCATATATTTCAGTTTGATGTGTATGCTTTATTGGATCCTTGATCCAGTTTCTCATATGTTACACCTTTGATTGCTGTGAATTTTGGAATGAGTCCTGAGTTTATTCCTGAACCTATCCTAGTTTCTACCCTAGTGGGTGATTCGATTGTTGCCCAGAAAGTGTAGAAAAAATGTCCTGTTACCGTTCTTTATAGAGTCTTGTTGGCTGATCTGATTGAGTTAGACATGGTAGATTTTGATATGATTCTGGGTATAGACTGGCTGTATTCTTCTTATGCCTCTATTGATTATCGAACCCGAGTGGTCAAGTTTTAGTTTTCGGGTGCATCCGTGTTTGAGTGGTCTGGGAATTTTATGTCATCTAAGAGTCATTTTATCTCTTACCTCAAAGCTAGAAAGCTTATTTCCAAGGGGTGTATTTACCATTTGGTTAGAGTCAAAGACACTAAGTCTGATACTCCAACTCTCCAGTCATTTAACGTCGTCAATGAGTTTTCTGATGTCTTTTCAGATGATCTCCCAGGGATACCTCTTGATAGAAAGATAGAATTCGAGATTGATCTTCTTCCCGATACTCAGCTCATTTTTATTCCTCCTTACCGTATGGCCCCTGCAGAACTTAAAAAGTTGAAAGAGCAACTCAAAGATCTACTAGATAAGGGTTTCATAAGGTCCAGTGTTTCTCCTTAGGGTGCTTCTGTGTTGTTTGTAAGAAAGAAAGATGGCTCTTTGCATATGTGCATTGATTACCGCAAACTGAATAAAGTCACCATAAAAAATAAGTACCCCCTTCTGAGAATAGATGATTTGTTTCACCAATTGCAAGGTGCAAGTTATTTCTCAAAGATAGACCTTCGTTCCTGCTATCATCAACTTAAAGTTAGGGAGTGTGACATCCCAAAAACAACTTTTTAAACTCGTTATGGCCATTTTGAGTTTCTTGTTATGTCTTTTGGGTTAACTAATGCCCCAGCAGCTTTCATGGAACTCATGAATCGAGTATTCAGACCATATCTGGATATGTTTATCATAGTGTTCATCGATGATATACTGGTGTACTCCCGTAGTGAGGATGAACATTCTGATCATCTCCAAACTGTCTTGTAAACCCTTAGAGATCACAAGTTATTTGCCAAGTTCAGCAAGTATGAGTTTTGGCTAAGGTCAGTTGCTTTTCTGGGTCATATCATTTCTTTTGAGGGTATTAGAGTTGATCCCCAAAAGACCGAAGCTGTTAGAATTGGCCTAGACCTATTTCTCTGACTTATATTTGAAGTTTCTTAGGTTTTGCTGGCTATTACCGCCGTTTTATTGAGGGTTTCTCCTCTATAGCATCTCCTATGACTCGGTTAACCCAAAAAAGTAAAGTTCTTGTGGTCCAAATCTTGTGAGAAAGGTTTTTGGAGTTGAAGACTCGACTCACTTCAGCCCCTATTTTAACTTTGCCTGATGGTGTTGATGGTTTTATGGTGTACTGTGTTGCTTCGAGAGTTGGGTTAGGTTGCGTATTGATGCAGAAGGGTAGGTGATAGCTTATGCTTCTAGACAGTTGAAACCCCATGATAAAAATTACCCCACCCATGACCTTGAGTTGGTTGCTGTTGTGTTTTCTTTAAAAATTTGGAGACACTATTTGTATGGTGTCCATATTGATGTTTTCACTAATCATAAGAGTCTGCAGTATGTGTTTACCCAGAGAGAATTGAATCTTAGGCAGAGACGATGGTTAAAATTATTAAAGGACTATGATGTGAGTGTGCTGTACCATCCGGACAAGGCCAATGTTATGGCGGATGCCATAAGTAGAGTGTCCATGTGTAGTGTTTCGCATGTGGTAGAAAGTCAGAAAGAGTTGGCTCGTGATGTACATCATTTGGCTAGATTGAGGGTTAGGTTGTTTGACTCTGCTAAAGGTAGTATAGGGGTTCAGAGTAGCTCCGAATCCTCCTTGGTTTCGAAAGTGAAGGAAAAGCAATACTTAGATGCTAGTTTGGTCAGACTGAAGGCGTTAGTCAAGGACCAAAAAGTTGAGGTTTTCTCCCAAGGGGGAGATGGTGTGTTGAGATTGCAGGGTAGATTGTGTTTCCCGAATGTTGATGATTTGAAATAGAGGATTATGGCTGAAGTGCACGGGGTGTGATATTCTATTCATCTTGGTGCCACCAAGATGTACCGAGACTTGCGGAAAATCTATTGGTGGAGTGGAATGAACAAAGATATAGCAGTATTTGTAGCTAAGTGTGCAACATACCAACAGGTTAAGGTTGAACACCAAAGACCTGGTGGTATGATGCAAGAGTTTAGTATTCCTACCTGGAAGTGGGAAAAGATAAATATAGACTTTGTGATTGGCTTACCTCCTTCCCGATGCCATCATAATTCCATTTGGGTTGTGGTTGATAAGTTGACTAAGTCTGCTCATTTCTTTCCTGTTCATACTTCATATACTGCTAAGGATTACACTAGATTGTATATCCAAGAGCTAGTCAGACTGCATGGAGTTCCCTTGTCTATCATTTCAGATAGGGGTACTCAGTTCACTTTGTAATTTTGGAAAGCTTTTCAGAAGGACCTTGGTACCCAAGTGATTTTGAGTTCTACTTTTCATCCGCAGACCGATGGTCAAGCTGAGCAGACCATCCAGACCTTAGAGGATATGTTGAGAGTTTGTGCTCTTGACTTTAAGGAAAGTTGGGATGATCACTTACCGTTGATAAAGTTTGCTCACAATAATAGTTTCCAATCTAGTATTGGCATGGCTCCATTTGAAGCCTTATATGAGAGGAAGTGTAGATCACCCATAGGTTCGTTCGAGGTGGGTGAAGCGGCTGTGAGTGGTCTTGATTCGGTATTTGAGGCTATGGAAAAAGTTAAGTTGATTAGGGAAAGGTTGAAAACTGTGCAGAGTCGTCAGAAGTCATATACAGATGTTAGAAGGAGAGACCTTGAGTTTGAAGTTGGTAACCTAGTGTATCTGAAAATTTCACCCATGAGAGGGGGTGAAGAGATTTGGAAAGAAGGGCAAGCTTTGTCCCCATTATGTTGGTCCTTACAAAATTCTTAGCCGTGTTGGTAAGGTAGCTTATGAGGCCGAGTTGCCTTTCGAGTTGTCCTCTGTTCATCCAATATTCCATGTCTCCATGCTTAAAAGCATATTAATGATGTTGTGGTAGTGGATTTCTCTGTGAGTGTTGACATTAAAGAAATCTTTCTTTTGATGAGATTCCTGTTGAGATTCTTGATTTCAGTGTCTGAAGACTAAGGAACAAAGAAGTTCCCTTGATCAAGCTGTTGTGGCGAAACCAATCTGTTGAGGGTGCAACTTGGGAAGCTGAGGTGGATATGCGATCCAAGTACCCGTACCTATTTTCCAAAAACTCTGATCAAGCCAAAGGTACCGTTCTTTCCTAAATCATGCACTTTTGATAAAAGTTGCAGCAGTTCAGCTCCCATTTATTATATGTTCAGCTGTAGTTTCTTGAATTTATGCATTCTATGTTGCATTCGGAGTGAGAAACGATGTGGTAATGAGTCTAAAGAATGGTTTCAGCTGTATGCTCTATTCCCTATCTAATCTTGGCATGTCTAGCATCATTCGAGGATAAATGTTTCCAGGGGGGATGATGTAATATCCCGGGAAATTTTTTGTTGAAATTTTGTGCGCAAACGTGTTGGGTTCTGTCTTCTTGAATGACTTATATATTTTCCATGCATAATGTCTTAGATTATGACCCACCATTACGTAGAGTATCAAATAAGCTTTCCAACGATATGTGGATCATCCAAAACGGACACCCGAGAGACGAGTTATGAACATTCCGATCGAACCGTGAATAGTAATGAACAGTAAAACGTGCAGGAAAAAATACTGAGGCCTGGCATATTTTTTTCTTAAAATTTAAATGATCATAACTTATTGTACATAATGATCTGGGTGATCTACTATATATTAATGGAAAGCTCTGTGAGTCCTCTTTCAAATGAAATTGGTTTCATCCAATTTGTCTATCGGAGAAAAAAGTTATGGTCGATTTACTTCAGCCTATCAAAAGTGAATTTTTGGGTCAACTTCAAACGATCATACCTCCTCGTACACAATGATCTGGGTGAGATACTATATATCAATGGAAATATATGAGAGTCCTCTTTCTAATGAAATTAGTTTCATCTAATTTGGATATCGATGTAAAACGTTATGGTTGATCTATTTCAGACTATCAAAATAGTCCACCAAAGGACATATTTGAAAATTATTTGATTTTTAGGGGCTTTTTGGTCATTCCCCCTCACCCAAAATCCGTCCAAACCCTATATTAAAGCCTATTAGAAGCATTATATGTTATATTTCATCAAATTCCCTCAAAAAGATAACCCTAAGCTCCTACATCCAACTTCAAGAACCTCTAAAGTTCATCATTCATTCTACAAATTTATTCAACATTCCAAGTTCCTAGTTCAAAAACTCCAAGAACCATCATTCAAAGGCACGATTAACATCTCAAAAATGAGTATCAATCTAAAGTTCATCATTCAAGGTATGTAGGGTTTTTCAACAAGAACTCTCTTTCGTTCTTGTGCCCAAAAGTAATTTTCTTTACAAAGGCATGATTTTTATTTGATTTTTATGAATTTGAAGCATGAACCCATATCTTATGATGATTATTATGAAATCTTGATGTTTATGATTTTGAAAAATGAATTTACATGTGTGGAGATATAAAGCATGAATCTTGAACGATATTTATCATGATTTTGATATTTGGGTCATGAATCCCCATTAGAAATTATGTTTTTTTTTTAGAAAGTGTGTGTTATAAGCACGTTGATGTTGAATATTTGAGATATTTTGAATGATTTGACCTTTTGGTCTTAATAGAGTTGTTTTGAACTCGAGTGTGAAAGAAATCTACAACGTGATTGATTTTGATAGATGGGAAGCATGATGTCTCTCGATGTATATTTATATATTACTAAAATTGTTTTGTTATGGATTGTCTTTGAAATGATCTGAGCTAAGTCTGGAAGAAATCTTTAGCACCGAGTGGGAGGTATAAAGCGACCTTACGTCCCTAGAACTACGTGCCCTCGTAGCAGTGAGCCTGAGGCTGATTTATATAGTGATCACTAGTTTATGTGGATTTGATATCGATAGTCCTACTCTAATGGCAAGGATAGGACGGCTCTCCCCAACATGGGTTGTACGTTGGACTCCATGTAGCTCACATGGTTTATGTCGTTTATAGTATCTCCCAGTGTGTGTGTTTCCTTGTGTCTATGGTGAATAGTGAAGTGATTTAAAAGTGGAATTGTGAAAGTTATTCTTTCAAAAGATTTAAATGATATTTACATTATGAGAATTGATATTCTTGATGAACTGAAAGTGATTGACAAATTATATGATGACTCACATGTGTTATTGTACTTATTTCATCCTCTCATGATTATGATAATTTTCTTCGGGCTATGTGAGTCTTTCATACATCCTGCATATTTCTTATAAATATTTATAACGATGATGTTTATAAAATATTATACACCCCCATATACTCGATTCCTTTCTATGGTACTGACCCACATCTTCGAATGTGGGCTGCATTTTCTCAGAATACAGGTTCAGGTACTCAATTCCAGGTTCAATAGTGATTCTTCGGGCATGCTGTTCTACATCCTCTGTTGTGGTGAGTCCTCATGTTCTGAGGACGTGATGTCTGATATTGGTTTCACGGAATTGTTTACATTAGATAACTCAGTATGAGTCAGTTGGGGCATGTCTCAATGGCTCGCTGGTTTTATTGATTTTCTTAGAGTCTTGTCAGACTAGTATAGATGTTGGGAGTTGATTAATAAGTCGTATTTTGTTATTTTTTTAAAATTCTTTTATTCTTTGATGATGATTACTCTGTTGATATTTGAGGGTTATTTATGGAAACCCCATTAATTTGTATTGAACTGAATGAAAATGGTTCAAAGGGTTAGCTTGGGGCTACTCGTAGGCTCAAGCACCGTGTGACGCTCCGGAACCCATTTTCTGGGGTGTTACAGTAGGATTCTGAAGATTTGAAGACTCCTCTGATACATCCAGCCCAAAAGTGGGGATGTAGGTTGGTGCCGACTCTATTTTCCTACTTTCTTTGGATAGGTTTTTAAAATTTTCTGATGTATCTAACAAAAATTTTATTTGACTGCACCAACTCTCTTTGTGTTTAGAATCTATTTCATATTTATTTTGATAATTTTATTTGACTGCACCGACTTTTTAGAGTACAGATAGAAAACCTTCTAAAAGATTTTGAAATAAAAAGCAAGGGGCTGAGGCTCCAAGTCTCTAAACTTCAAAGGAAACTGGAAGAGGCCAAGCATGTCTTGATTGGTGCACAATCAGGTCTTGCAGCTAAAGACAACTAGCTAGAAAAGTTATATAATAATTTGAAGGAGCCGAGAGAAATAAAACACGTGAATATCTTGTACTATTATTCACATCTATGCTTTAATTTGCTATTGGTTATATGATCCTTAATTTTCATTGGTTTTCTATTTTGAGAATTCTTCATTTAGTTACTAGTTTTATACTGAATCAAAGGTAACTATGTGTCTGGTTCACGTGTTTGTTTTACTCTTCAAAAAGGACTTGATAATGTTACTCACTTGAGATTGTGAAAAGAGAACATATTCTCATATCTATATATCTTTTACATAGTGAAGAATTGATTTTTGATCACTGATGCATTATTTGTCTCCAGAAAATTATTTAAAACACCTGATGGTAGGACAATAACTCTAATTGGCTATAAAATGTGGATGGTAATGTACATTTATATCTAGATATTTTTTTATTTTTCAGACATTATTGTTCTTTGAGGTAACTTAGTCAATCATTTTATCAAGCCTACATATGAATAACTTGGTCGTATTAATTGAATTCTAATATAATAAAATAGTATAATAAATGATTTGATTGACTAATATTAGGTGTTAACTTGTTATCTTGCTGAAATAGTTACGTTTATGGGTAAATTTGTTATTTCTTTATTGGTGTTGGCTTATTGAAGAAGTTATGTTTAAGGGTGGATTTGTTATATTATGTTGTTGGTTACCTTTTGATAGGACACTAACTTTCCGTAGGCAGTCTCTCCCTTTACGAGACTTCATTTTGTTTTAAATGTCTTGTTACAAAAAGAAAAATACACTCCATTAATTGCGTCTTGCTGGTGATCTATGTTATTATTTTCTTCTATGGCCTAGTGTCACTGATGACCAATTCTAGTGTTTGTTCTGCTCATGATAAGCTTGTCCATATCCTTTCCCTCTTGAAGCTAGAATTGATTTAAAAAAAGTGTTGATCTTTACAAATTCAATTGGAATGAGTTTTACACTTAGACTCTTATTTGAGAAGGTATATTCATGTACATGATGTCACTAATTATCAATAGACATGTTGTTAATTTATAAATGTTGTACTATGTGAAATGTCATATTTGTCTTTTGACATATCTTATAGAAAGCTCCAATAATATCTTTTTTGCTTAAAACTTCTTTTAGTAAAACAACTTGATAGCATGTATATTGATAATCATACAGATACCAACAGGTTCTTGGTAGCAACAGAGGATATCGGTCTCTGAGATCAAAATCCATCAGTAGTTCTTGAGAAACCTTTCTACAGACCTCATGGATAGTACTACAAATAACCTATTTGAGGAGCCAAATCAAGATATTATTATTATTATTATTATTATTTGTTTTTTGTCAAAAAAAGTAAAGTCCTTGTTCCTAATTCTAATCAACTTGAAAACATACATCTAATTCTAATTAACTTAGAAAAATATGGTAGAGATTGTTAGATAGAAAAAAAGTTAATGGACAGTAATCCTTCACACTTATATCTCTTTTAATAATTCTAGTGTAAAAAATGTATAAGCAATATATACTCAATTTATAATGTATACACCCTAACTATATATATCAGTATATATTAGACTAATGCATTTATTATACACATAATCAGTGGCGGAGTCAGAGTTTTGGTTAAGGGTGTTCATAAAATAAAAATAAAATACTGTTACGCCTGACAAGGTTCGAACCCAGCAGAACCAGAGTTTTGGTTAAAGGGTGTTCATAAAATGAAAAGTTTTGAACCCAGGTTGTTGGGGCGAAATTGCACACCCTTGACCACTGGGCTATGCTTCTTTAGCTTGTCAAGGGTGTTCTACAATATGTATATAACCATAAATATTTATATTTAACGCATATACTCAAAAAATTTTTGCGACGAAGGGTGTTCATCTGACCACCCTTCGATGGCTGTAGCTCCGCCCCAACACTTAATATATATAATTTTTTTGTAATATATATCTGTTACATGTGTATGTGTATAATTAGTGAGTATTTATACATTTATTATAAATTTATTATGTACAGTATCTCAACAAAAATTTAGCAAAAACACAGTTGTATTCATCATACGAAAGTCTAGATAACGGATATTATTAACTGCAATAATATTTTTTTTAAAAAAATTCTAAACTATTTACCTAACTTCAAATTGTTCTTATTTATTTCGACATGTGGTCAGCGACTTATATAAATGGATTTTTCCTATTTTATACTACTGTGAGTCATCAATCATGTCTTAAATATTGGAGCATCGATGTTCCCTATACAACCAGACACATCTTACTACAGCGATCATTGCAAAATTAAAACATCAAGGACTGCTGAAAATTCAATTCATTTATTTTGGGGTTGCAAAGTTTCTCAGGTAAGAGTGTTTGCTATCAATTTAAAAAGAAATTAGTAAAAACTTATAGTAATATAATATTTGTGTCTTTAAAAATATTTAGGAAAATGGTGGATGCTATTATTTGAGGATGATTTTTCAACAAATAGATGGCCAATAATGGAAAATGATACCATCAATTCACGTAAGGATTTTAATAAAGTGAGAGAAGATTGAATTTACTAAGGTCTCTGATATGGGATGCCCTTCGTGAGAGAGACCTGTAGCAAGAAAAAGTAAACGAGAAGGACAATGTAATCAATACTTTGAGAGTTATTTGTGTGACTTTGGCAATGTTTTTATTTTGCTATACCCTTGGTTAGGTATACAAATTTTGTGTAATGTTATTATTCTATTTTATTTTGGTATGTTGCTAAGAAATCTTATAGTACCTTACTAGAAAAAATATTCTTGCATTACTGAGATCGTTACAATATAAAAATATTAATACGTCATAAATACTTAGTCGTCAATATAAAAGTCCTCAATATCTTCTTCAAAAACTATTGGGGATTTCTTAATACACGTCTTGTTTTAGTAGATGTTCGTTTCCTACATGTGGATGATGCTTTTTCCCGCATCAGCTTCAGCATGTATAACTGACATGACTCGAACAAGGGCCTAGTCATGTCGGACATCTCAAGTCCAACCAGGACCGGAGACCATCCCCAATACCCAACCTTAACCGCCCTGCACCCTATGTCGGATGAATTCCGAACTATAACAAGATAAATTAATAATAATTTTAAGACATTAAATAAAGTCTATATTTGTAATCAAACAACTAGGGGTGTACATAGATCGAGTTGGTTTATTTTTTTATTAAAAAAATAAATCAATTATGTCGGTTTATTAAAACTATAAACCAAATCAAACCAACATAAAATTGGTTTTTTCGGTTTGGGTTTTAGTCGTTTTTTTGGATTTTCTCATTTTTTTTATAATTTTTATTTTTTACAATTATTGTGATTGAAGACTAGATCAAGTATGTTTTCACTCATGTGCTAATGAAAAACCACAATTATGAAAAATTGAGGAGCGAAAAACTCTCTTGAAACTAAAAAATAAGATGGAGAGTGAAAAGCTTAGGTTTTAAGTTTATATTGGGTTTTGGATCATTTTATTAGCAATTAATGGAATAATATTGCAACTAAAAGGACCAAATATAATTATATATATATATATATATATATATATATAACACATATCTACTTTCTAAATATTGAAAGTTAATAAAACTAATTAAAAATATATTTAAAAAGTAGATTATAATTAATATTTTATGTATAAAAAGTTAAATTATATCTATGCATATATACATACATATATATATGCATATATATATGTACATACATACATATATACATACACACACACACATATATCTATGCATATATTGATGTGTGAGCCCATGCCAACACATTTGAAACTTTTAACTCTAAATAATTGCAAAGTCATGAGAAACTTTAATCATTTTTGATTAGTTTACTTTGATTTTGCAGTAAAAGTAGAGAAGAAGGAGAACCAAAAATAAAGGAAGTAAAAAGTATGAAATCAGAAGGAAATGAAGAGCAAGTGTGGCTGACAACATCCATGGCACATCGTCAGCCTGATGATAGGCTGTCAAGGATGCCGTCAAACTTAAACAGAAGAGGGGAGTTGCAGGAAGTTTTGTGATGACCTTCATGACACACCGTTAAGATCCTGATAGGCCGTCACTATCGTCAACCTTAGGCAGTAGAAGCTAAATTTGCAGAGAAGCTGACGACGTCCGTGACAGGCCGTCAAAATCATGATAGGCTGTCACAATCATCGTCATCTATTCCGAAGAAAATTTGAAACTTTAATTTTATTTCCTTATTTAGGGTTAACTATTTAAAGCCTTGTTTTAGGGTATTTCTAGAATCCTTCAATTAATTGACATATCCTACAAAATACGATTTTTTCTTCTCTCTCTCTCTTGAAGACAAATATTTTGGTGGTTTGCCTTTTGATTTAATTGAAAGAACACTTTTTATTTCCTTCATTATTGTAAGTTAATCCTTTCAATTATGAATTCAACATGTGTGCTTATTTCCTGCATTATGAGTAGCTAAACTCTCTTAACCCGGGTTATGGAATCTAGGGTTAGGTCATGATAAGGTGTTGATTAATTACTCAAGGTTTAATAGGTGTTAGGATTTCTTGGTAATTCTGATATTATAACTTATGTTTGTTTGTTGCAAACAATAGGAGTACCTACTTTGGTTTTCTTGAGAAAGAAATCATAAACAGTAGGAAGTGAATTATCGACAGGGACTTAGAAAGGTTTCGTTTAATAATCAGCATTGTAACAAGGTTGATTAACCTGAGGTAAAATCTGGGCAGTGAGTTGCGATTCCCTAAGTCCGAAAGGATTAGGATATTAGACGCTTGAATAGGTCGAGATACATTCGAGCATACTATCAATAGAGATAGTTTTTCATCCTAACCACCGTGAGAACCTTTAGTTATTTGTAGCATCTGTCATATACCATAAACCCTAGTGAACATAATCCCGATTATTTCATAACATATTGATTACAAACATTAATCTCAAAGTGACTAACAATTGTCTGAAAAATTTAAACCCCCATTTCAAAAAATAGTAAACTACCAGTGAATTATTTTGTAAACAACTTGAGTTCACACCCTATTCCCTGTGGGATTAGATCCCAACCTAGTTGGGTTTTATATTGGCAACGATCACTTACACCCATTCAAGAGTGTAGTTTGAGCGTTATAAAAAATGGCACCGTTGCCAGGGAATACAGTTGTAAACTGAAAGTTTGTGTATGCTAATTTGCTGTTAGTTAAGTTTTCTAAATTTACGTTTATTTGTTGTTTTTGTCTATTGTAGGTACTGTATTATTTATGCCAAAAACAAGAAGTTCCGGAGAATTGTTATTGTCAATTAATCTAGAACCTTAACTGATAGGGAAAATGGATGAATAACAGGAGGCGGACAGACTAGCCGCTTTGGTCAGGGCTCAGGTGAACGTACAGAATTTGGGTCAACAAGCATGTCATTAGAACCCTGATAACGAAGAATTGGGTGATGAGGAATTGCTAAATCCTCAAAACCCAAGGCGAGCTGAGAAACTTGCTGTACCAGTGCAGCGAAATATCAATATAAACCGTCCAATCCAAGGAAGGTATGGCCAACAGCCCATTCAATACGAGACTGATGAAGGAATGGACGGAGTTGGTGCAACAGTTGCTATCATCCCTCCACCATTGGCACCAGGTGTAAAATTCAGCATAACAAGCACCATGATCCAACTCCTAAATCTGAAGGGGTTGTTTGGAGGCTTACCTGGTGACGACCCAAACATGCATTTGGTGAACTTCATCACTATTTGCAAATCTTTAGACAATCCGGGAGTGAGCCAAAATGCGATTCGGTTGAGATTGTTCCCTTTGTCTCTATCTGGAGAGGCAACAATATGGTTAAATGAGCTAGAGCCTGATTCTATAACCAACTAAAGACAATTGAAAGAGGTGTTCCTAGAATGGTTCTTTCCACCCTCCGGAAGGGTACAGTTGAGGGACGAAATCAGTAACTTCAGACAACTCCCAACTAAAGCATTGCACGAAACCTGGGAGAGATTTAATAAGAAGCTTGCACAATGTCCAAACCACAACATGATGGACTTAAACTTGAAGGAAACTTTGTACAGAGCTTTCAACTCTATCACAAAGCCAATTATAGACAACGCTGTAGGTGGTTCGTTTATTGATCTCTCTTTCCTTGATGCTTCTGACATGCTGAATAGAATGACCAAGTAGAGTCGGGCTTGGAACACTAGGGATTCTGTAGTGGCTAGCCCAACTATTGTCGGTGGTGTAACTGTAGAGCAGTGCAGAAGGGATGAGGAGCGAGACTAGGACATGGCCCACTTAAAGACATAGATGGACTTGCTGACCAAGCACTTGCTGTCAGGCAAGACCGAAATGGTTAAGGCAGTGGAATCTTAAGGTACTGTTGCTATAGGTGCCGATGTAGAGGCAAACTATGTAAGTAATTAGGGGGGTTTCTGAGGTAATATCCAAGGGAACCAAGGTCGGAACTTCTATGAGAAGCCTGATTATAAAGATAGGGAGTAGGGACACTGGAGAAACAATAATAACATGAGTGGTTTGTATATTCCTCCTGGAAGTAGGGATGCTGTAACAACTAGCTCTGGCAAGATGTCTATGGAGGACATGATGGAAAAGTTGTTGAAGGGAGTTGAAGATACCAACTCGGGAGTAACTACTATGAAGAGTGAATTCTTTACCCTTAGTCAGTTGGTTAGCTCACACTCTACTTCTATTAAGCAGTTGGAGCAGCAGATGAACCAACTTTCTGCTACACTAAACCAAATAAAAACTAGTACTTTACCTAGTGATATGGTTCAAAACCCGCAAAATAATGGTTCGTGTATGGCGATTACCACTCGGAGTGGTAAGTTTTTATGTGACCCCTCTGTGGGCAAATCTATGAAAAATAAGGTAAGTATTGATGAACCCCAAGAAAGTAGCCCAGTGGAGTCTGAGAAGCTAGATGGTTTTGTTGATATTTCAAATAAAGAAGATGAGTAGGAGAAAGAAGTGGTGTTAAAGACTATTCCTAGACCATCACCTCCCTTTCCTTAATGATTGAAGAAAACGGTCGATCAGGCAAAATTTGGCAAGTTTGTGGCTATGCTCAAGCAATTGACAATTAATGTACCTTTGGTTGAGGCACTTGAGCAAATTCTAGGCTATGCTAAGTTCATGAAAGACCTCATCACAAAGAAGAGAAAGGTCAGCAGTGAGCAGGTGGACAATCTCCACCATTGTAGCGTGGTTTCCACGCGATTCTTAGTGCAAAAAAAGGTCGACCCAGGTGCATTCACTATTTCATGCAAGGTTGGGTCTCTAGATGTTACAAAGGCATTATGTGATTTGAGTGCCAGCGTGAATCTGATGCCACTTGTTGTATGTAAGAAGCTGGGTTTGGAAGATCCAACACCTACTAACATGCGACTGGTGATGGCAGATAGGTCAATAAAGCGACCTGTTCGAATTTTGCATGATGTGTTGGTGAAAGTAGCAGACTTTATTCTTCCTGCTGATTTTGTGGTACTGGATTATGATGTGGACTTCGAGGTACCCATTATCTTGAGAAGTTCACTCTCGACAACAAGAATAGTAATAGTTGACATGGAGTTGAATGAGCTCAAGTTTAGGCTCGGTAAAAAAAAGGAAAAATTCAAAATGCATCCACCCATATCATAACAAAATGATATAAATGTCTTCCCAATCATTGACGTCTTCTATGAGGATGCATTTTTATGTTTGAGAAACCTAGTCGTGCCTTGATAGTAAATCAGTTGCTAATGGGAGGAAACCTAGAATTTTTATGTTTGAGAAAGTGTTTATATTTTTTAAATTAGGATTTAGTATAGAGAAGGTGAAAAAAATGAAAAGGGTCAGCTGGTAGGTCATGACGACATCCGTGACAAGCCGTCACAACTGTGATAAGGTATCATGAATGGCGTCAGCTAGATCAAACTTAAGAAATTCTCTGCTACTATTGAAGACGATCTTGATGGGCTATCAAAACCGTGAAAAGCTGTCACAAGTCGTCATCAGCACAAAGCCTAAAATCTAAAAATTGGGCCTAATTTTAATTAGATCCGACCCGACCCAAATCATAAACCTTTTCAAATTTCCGTTGCTTTTAACTTCTTTTTCTTTAGTTATTTTTTTTCCTTAGTTAAAATAGTTTCTATTCTTGGCAAAACACTCTAAGAAAAACAAGTTTAATTTGTGTGTGGTTTGCAGTTAAGAATCAAGAACATCTTCTTCATTCATACTTTTTCTTGTGCGTGAAACTAGATTAAAAGCTCTATCAGGTGTACTCTACTTCAGCACTTCTTTGCTTGTGATGTATGGTGAATGAAAGCTAACTCAAGTCCCCAATGTGATTGAACCAAGTTCAAACTTGGAAAATGGCTAAAATCACACCTAGGGTTTGCTGTACAAGCCCAAGGGTTGAAAAGATAGCTCACGATTCAAATTCAAGTAAATCTTAAGCAAGAATGGAGACAAAAAAATTCAGTTAAATTCAAAAGAGGGTTCTGTTAAGTGTGACAACATCCATGATAGGCTATCACCATTGTGACAGCTTATCAGGAATGTCGTCAAAAGCTGACAAAATTAAAGTTGGTTCTGGATAGAGATGACGACAATCGTGATAGGCTATCACAATTGTGATGGCCTATCATGAAGGTCATCAAAAAGTGTAAAAAAATTTTGGGTTCTGTCTAAGGTTGACGACAATCGTGATAAGCTATCATGGTCGTGATGGCTTGTCACGAATTATCGTCACACCTGGGGCATAAAACATAAATGATCTTAAATTATTAATGTACCTTTGTTTGTGATCTTTAGGGTTGACTAATATTCTTCTAATGTCTCTAGGTACTCTAAAATGGCACCAAAAAGAAAGAGTCCCATAGAACCAAAGAAAATGGCCAAAGATGATGTACATCGTAAGCTTCTCAACAAGGAATCTGACTACGAGGAGGAGGAACCCTTGCTCAGAAGGCTAAAGAACAAGCAGAGTCCAAAGAAAACTCCACCACCTCTACCAATTGAGGTGGAGGACAGTGATGTTACTGAGTCTACCATAACTTCTGAGCAGGAGGGGTCTGAAAAAAGTGAGTCTGAACAACATGAGTCTGAACATGCTGAAGCTGATGAAGAGGATCAAGAAGAATCTAAAGAATCTGAGTCCGAAGGAACAACTTCCAGGTCCCCAACCACTGAGCAACAAGATGATAAAGAGTCTCCACCTCAGAGGACTCTTATCAAATGTAAAAACCCAAAAGTAAGGAACAATTCTAGATGGAAAATCCCTAGAGCTGAAGACATCTATATTGTTGGGTTGCAAAGAACTGATAGAAGGAATACGAAGAGGCCAATCTAAGAAGAAAAGATGATCATCACAAAAGGGTTGAGAAGATACCCTGAAGTGGAGAAGAAATTCAAATAATAAGGCTTAGGACGGACTACAGAAAGGGGAGGTTCATTTTTCCCTACACTGGTCTACGTGAATTACCTAGCCCAGTTGGACAATATATGCAAACCAGGTGACAAAGTAGCAGATCAGCCTCTTCTAGTGAGAGTTTGGGTGAGGGATATAAGCGTTGATGTTTCGACTAGAGCCATCAACAGATTCTTGCATGGCCCCACTTAATGCCTCAGGCCACCACATCATCATTTTATGGTCGGATAAAGAATAAGGACAAACAACATGCTTGGTTGGCCAACATCATCGCTGACGGAGAACCGACTTGGGTGACAAACCCAAATGAGAGAATCTGTAAGTCCTCATTAACTCAGGAGGAAAAATTTTGATAAAAGTTTCTTGATAAAATCCTCCAGGACTCATGTTCTTAACTTTCACTTGTTGGCACACCATGCACATAGCTAAAAAACAAGCCACATCCCACTTCATTTTGTTCCACCAATGCATATCCTTAAGGTTATGATATATTTTTGTCAAACCAGAATGAATAGCATAGCACGAATCATGCGCCTCAGCCAAGATCCTCCCTCGTAATCCATCCACATCTGGAATGCATAATCTTCCTTGGTACCACATGGTACCATCATCACTGACCTCAAAGGCCATTACTTTCCACCCACCTATATCACTTTTGATTCTCTTCAAGATGGGATCTAACACTTGTTTCTCATTTATTTCACCACCAAAAGACGAGTATGCCACCTTATGCACAAATACACCACCATCCTCAGAGTCCCAGAGACAAACTCTAAGGTTAACTAAATGGTAAATATTTGTCACAACCCGAGACTACCCCCTAGTCGCGACAACAATGCTTACGATCATGAGTGACCAAGCTAACCTATTAGCTGGTACCTATTGTAAGCACTGAATAAACTAGCAATAAAATATGTATGCGGAAGATAAACTAATAAGTCCAAAATCAATCATAAACATATGATACCAATACTGAAACATAATTGACAATACTGATAAATTGTCTGTCTGAATATATAAAAGCCTCTAAACTGACTGAGGAGTTGATGGGACAGGCCCAACTAACTCCATTTAACTAACTGAAAAGAATTGCAAAAATAACTAAATAAATATAATAGGTCCTCGATATATGATGACTTACCACTGTTGCTGTTCCTAAAGCACTGGACTATTTAAGTACAATTTGGATGATATACATGGGTTACAGTACACATGAAATACATGAGTTACTATACACATGAAATATTGTATAACTGAATAGCATAAGATAACAAAACCTGAATTCATGAAAACTGAAATATCTAAAATGCAAGACCAAGTATATATACATTTCTAAAATAATTTGTAAGTTGAAATACTGAAATCTGATAACTGAATGACTGGTATTTTATATGCTTTGGCCAAGCAAACCTAAACTAAATTCTAGACTTTATACTGCACTGAGACTATGGGAGGTATAATCTAACTGACATGCCCCAATCTGAGCTAATTGGGATCCTACCTTTAACTCCAGTTGGAAAGGTGTCAGTACCATGCCACGGGTACTAACACTGGCTGTGTGGATTTACTAAACTGGTATCCCAAAGGATTGAAGAGTCACCCTATACTGGCAGGAAACTCATGTGATATGTGTCAATCCTAAACTGGTAGGAAGACATCTCATACATAGTTTTATAACTCAAGGATTACTACAAAGGGTCAAACCCTAAACTGATGGAATGCCCCTATCCCTAGGTTCTTTCGGTGCTGAATCGTACTCCTAACTGAATGACACTATGTACTAGATTAAACTAAGCTTAACTTAGCAAACAACTGATCATAACAACTAATTGAATGACAATGCTCATGGTTAATCTGAAATCATTTTGAAGATACTTTTATTATGTATACAACTAGGTATCAGGTGTTCATTACCCACCAGCACTGAATGAAAATAACAATAATGACATATACAACTTTACAATCCATAATATGGGACCATTGCTCAAAACCCAACATGTAGACATTTCATCAAACACATGAGAGTCATTAATTTAAGCATGATAATGGGTAAAGCATGCAAGGATAACTTGATTACAATACTAAAACCATGAATTAGGGATATCAATATGAAGATTTCAATATTCAAAACATGTAATGGCTCATCCTATAAAAAACAATTGTAAAAATAACTCAAAATCAAAATCAAAATCAATAATAGCTTCATAGAGATAATTCAACTTGAATACGTAAAAACTTATAATTTAAAAATAAAAGGGGCTTCTTGGACCCCCATGGGTGAAAAAGGCCCATGGATGAACATCACACATACTTTAAACCCTTAATATGGAGAGAGGAACACCAATCTTGATGCTTTCTTAAATGTTCTTAGATTGGGGAATTTGAATTCTTGGTTTTCTTGGAGAGGAAGTAATGGAATTTGATGATTTTGGGGAGGAGAGGGTTTATTTTTGAGAGAAAATTAGAGAAGATGGGCAAATAATGCCCTAACTAGTGTTATAATTCGTGAATTAACGAATTGAGTTGAGGGGAAAAGACATAATTTCCCCAAAGGAAACTAAATATTTAACTAGATTGTGGATTATGTGGTAGGTGTGAAATCACTATTATCACCATGACGCGATGATATCGCAATGAGCTGCTAGAATCATGATCCACACATGACCAAATCTTAGTTTGAAAAATCCAAAACTTCATCGAGACATTCTCCTTACACCCCTAAACATGAATTAAATCAAAAACCAACATCTCGGGTCCGGGAAGACTAATTTAAAAACCCTCAAAGTTAAGAGGCCTTAAAAATGACTAAGTCCCCAACACTTAGTAAAATTTTTAGGTTTTAAGCCTCTTTTGCATGCAACTAGGAGCTGAACTAAGCTATGAATAATACAGGATATTACAATATCTCCTCATTAGGAAATTCATCCTTGAATGAGACGGATTTAGATGAGAGTACTGAAAAAACTAAGATCATATACTGAATATGCAGGACTGAAAACATGAATACATGAGTCTGAAATAGGACACATGGCTGAACTGATTTCATGAATGCATGCAATGACATGAGAATGATTATATGGCTGGAATTAAGAATTAAAAAGAGTCAATCTATAGAAAACTGTTACCTTAAGCTGAGTATGAGTTTGCAGAGAAATGATGAGGGTACTTGGTATGCATATCTATTTCTGCTTCCCAAGTGGCTCCCTCAACGAACTGATTCCGAAAAAGAACTTTGACCAAGGAAATTTCTTTCTTCCTTAGTCTATGAATTTGACATTCGAGGATCTTAACTAGGACTTCTTCAAAGGAAAATCTATCCTTAATCTACATATCCTCCAATGGAATAACCACAGTTGAATCACTAATACACTTTTTTAACAGGGAAACATGAAACACTGGATGCACCGATGCCAAATCTGCAGGCAATTCTAGCTTATAAGCTACCTTCCTAAAACAACTCAAGACTCTATAAGGGCCAACATATAGGGGACTAAGCTTCACCTTCTTGCCAAATCTCTTCACCTCCTTTATGGGAGAGATTTTCAAATACACCAAATTGCCAACACTAAACTCAAGGTCTCTTCTCCCCACATTTTCATAAGATTTCTGATGACTTTAGGCTGTCTTATGCCTCTTCCTGATTAATTAAACTTTCTCCATCATATAAAAAATTAAATCTAGCCCGATCAATATAGCCTTACCTATTTTGAACCAACCAATAGGAGATCTATATCTCATCCCATAGAGGGCTTCAAATGGAGCCATCTAAATACTGGAGTCATAACTGTTATTATAGGAAAACTTGATCAAGGGTAAGTGATCATCCTAACTACATTTAAAGTCAATAACGCATGCCCTCAACATGTACTCTAAGGTATGAATGGTCCTCTCTGTATGACCATCTATCTAAGGATTAAAAGCTGAACTGAGATGAACTTGGGTACAAAGACCCTTCTAAAAATCCCTCCAAAAGTGAGAGGTAAACTGACTACCTTTATCTGAAATGATAGACAATGGGACTCTATGCAACCTAACTAACACTTAAATATAGATCTTGTCATAGTCCTCGACTGAATAAGAAGTATGAACTAGCAAGAAATGAGATGATTTGGTCATTCTGTCTATAATAGCCTATATCAAATCATGCTGACGACGCGTACGAGACAACCCTATCACAAAATCTATGTTCACCTCTTCCCACTTCCAAGTAGGGATGTTGAACTCCTGCCACTAGGACTCTGGTGTTTAACCTTAACTTGATGATGGTTAGAACACTTCAAAACAAACTCTGCAATATCTCTCTTCATACCACTCTACCAATAGATTTCTCGCAAATCACGATACATCTTAATAGCTCCTGGGTGAATAGAGTAATGCACACCATGCATTTCTAGTAAAATCCGCTATCTCAAATCATAAACACATGACACACACAACCTACCTTGACATTGTAACACACTATCTCCTCGTTGGGAAAAAACCTCTACTTTCTAATCTCTAACCGATTCCTTCAACTTAACCAAACTGAAATCCCTATCTTGCTTTTCTTTCACTTTGGCAACCAAATAAGATTCTGAACCATTCTAAAACCATATACTACCCTCAACTAAATCAACTAATCGCATACCTAATCTAGCAAACTGATGAACCTCTCTGACTAACTTCCTCTTATCATTCTGAACATAAGCAACACTACCCATAAATAATCTACTAAGGGCATCTGCTACTACATTAGCCTTGCCCTAATGATATAAAACACTCATATCATAGTTTTTTAATAACTCAAGCCACTTTCTTTGATGAAGATTTAGATCCTTCTATGAAAACACATACTACAAACTTTTGTGATCTGTGAACACATCAACATGAAATCTATAAAGATAATACCTCCAAATTTGTAAGGAAAAACCAACAAATGCCAACTTAAGATCATGGGTAGGGTAGTTCTTCTTATAAGGTTTAAGCTATCTAGAGGCATAGGCTATGACCTTACCTCTCTGCATCAATACACAAGCAAGACCAACTCTAGAAACATCATAGTAAATAACAAACCCATCTGAACTATCTGGTAATGTTAAGACTGAGGCTGAGGTGAGTCGAGTATTTAACTCCTAAAACTCTTCTCGCAAGAATCTGACCACTGGAATTTGACTTTTTTCTGAGTCAATCAAAATATGGAAGATGCAATAGACAAAAACCTTTCAACAAACCATCTGTAATAGCCATCCAAACCCAAGAAACTCTTGATATCTGGTGGTGGAGAGATAGGTCTGGGCCAGTTTCTCATTACTTCAGTCTTTTGAGGGTCAACTATAATGCCATCACTGGAAATAATATGGCCTAGGAAAGGTACCAATTTTAGCCAAAGCTCACACTTAAAGAATTTGGCGAACAACTAATGGGCTCTAAGAGTCTGCAATACAATTCTGAGATTGTCTGCATGATCGTTTTCACCACGTGAATAGACAAGTATATCATCAATAAATATTATAATGAATATGTTTAAGTATTACTTGAACACTCTATTCATTAAGTCCATGCAAGCTACTGGGCATTCGTTAGTCCAAAAGACATAACTAGGAATTCAAAGTAACCATACCGAGTTCTGAAGGTTGTCTTTGGAATGTCATATTCTCCGATTTTGAGCTGATGATATCCAGATCTAAGGTCTATCGTAGAGAAATAATTGGCACCCTGAAGTTGGTCGAACAAGTCATCAATCCTGGGGAGTGGACACTTATTCTTGATTATGACCTTATTTAACTGATGATAATTGATGAACATCCTAAGATAACCATCTTTCTTATGCACGAACAGGATTGGAGTGCCCTATGGGGAAACACTGGGTATGATGAATCCCTTATTTAAGAAATCTTTCAACTATTCTTCCAACTCTTTGAGCTCGACTGGAGCCATTCTGTAGGGAAGAATAGAGATAGACTGAGTATATAGAAGGAGATGTATTCTGAAGTTAATTTTTCTTTCAGGAGGAACTCTGGGAAGATCTTTAGGGAAAATGTCTGGAAATTCCCTTACAATGAAAACTGACTCGAGACTTGGAGTCTCAAAACTAGAGTTTTTCACTTGAAAAAGATGATAAACACACCTCCTAGATATCATTTTTCTTGCTTTAAGATATGAAACAATTTGACCCCTAAACACTGAAGTACTACCCCTCCATTCAGTAATTGGTTCATTAGGAAACTAAAACTAAACGACTTTATTTCTGTAGTCAACTGAGGCATAGCATAAGTGGATCCAATCTATGCCGAGAATGACATCAAAATTAGTTATCTCTAAATCTACAAGATCTACTGAAGTGATTTTCTGAGATACTATAATCGAGCAATTTCTGTACACCTGTTTGGCTATGATAAACTTACCCACTGGGGTAGACATTAAGAAAGGCTCTGCTAGTATTTTTAGGCCGACACCAAAATTGATAGCTATATAGGGGGTTACAAAAGAAAGTAAATCACCAGGGTCTAACAAAATATACACATGAAGATAAAAAACCTGTAACATACCCATAAACACATCAGGAGAGCTTTCCTAATCATGTCAGGACTGGAGTGCATATAGCCTATTTTGGTGCTATCCACTGGTTGCATTGGAAGTGGCACCCTGCTGAGTTGGGTGATTGATTGGAACATGGGAACGACTGTACTGACAATGCTGACCCACCTGTGGGAATTCTCTGACTCTGTAGCCTGGCTTGCCATATCCAAAACATACATCATTTCCAGCCTTACACACGCCTTTATAATTCCTACCAGACTTCCCGCAGAGAGGATTAGTACGACCATTATTCACACTACCCTAGGACTTAGAGCCTGATGCCCTATCTTGATTGTCATTCTGAAACTTTGGCACTGGTGCATTAGCTGAAGACGGACCTAGGGTTGAAAATTTCTGACAGAACTAAGAACGGTTACCATCCTCTAACCTCGATTGAGAAAAGTTAAAGCTACCTATTTTGGCCCTCTTATTCTCTCTCTCTTTCTCTTTTAGCTTCTGCTCCTCAATCTATTGAGTATGAACCACAAGCCTAGATAGGTTCATCTCCTTAATCAAGATAGCAGTCCTACACTCCTTGACAATACTATCAGCTACACCAGAAACAAACTTACTCATTCAAGACCTATTATCAGCCACCATCGATGGAGCATACCTCGCCAACTGAGTAAACTTAAATGAGTATTCCTTCACCACTTATATTACCCTACTTCATGTTAATGAATTCCAGCAACTTAGCCTCTCTTAACTCTAATAGAAAGAACCTATCTAAGAAGGTCATCACAAAATCCTTCTACTCGATAGGCCCTCCCTTAACACCCCTATCATCCTTCCACTACTTATACCACATATGAGCTACATCCTGCAACTGGTAAGTAGCCAAATCTGAACTCTCACTGGAGGTGAAACCCATGATATAAGTCATCTTCTAAACCATATAAAAAAACTCCTGTGGGTCCTTCTCAAACTTGGATATAAAAAATAATAAGGGATTCATTCGAGTGAAATCTTGAATCCTAGCTGCAGTTGTATTTGCCATTGGGTTAGCTGGGAAACAACCAACTAGTTGTTTTGATCAGCTACTGGGTAAGCTAAGGCAGTGAATGCAACTCTGAACTCGGTATAAGAGATGTACTCATTCAGGGGATCTTCCTGAACAGGCAGAGGTGCGGGTTGATTTCCATTTCTTCTCCTGTTATTTCTTTTGGGAGGAATTATCTATAAACAAACGGAAGAATGAGTCAAAAAAAAGTTTTAAATAGAGCTTATGCTCATTCGCACGACATGAATACTGAATAAAGGGAAATTTTTCCCAAAACATCTTATCGCCTCTTGTCCATAAGTGTGGCACGCTTCACACCCATGTACAAGACTCTACTCAATGCAGCTTTTAGACTCCCTAGGACAATGTAAAACCTTAGGCTTTGATACCAAGTTTTGTCATGACCCGAGACTACCCCCAAGTTGCGATAATAGTGCTTACGATCATGAGTGACTATAAGCTAACCCATGAGTTGGTACCTGTTGTGAGCACTGAACAAACTGGAAATAAAAGATGTATATAGAAGATAAGCTAATAAGGCCTAAATCAATCTAAGAACTAAAAGCGTGATTCAATCACAAGTCCATAAATATCTGATAAAAATACTAAAATGCAACTGACAATACTGATAAACTGACTAACTATCTAACTGACTATCTGAATGTCTGAAAGCCTCTAAACTAACTAAGGAGTTCATAGGACAGGCCTACACTAACTCCAACTGACTAACTAAAAAGAATATGCAAATAAATTAATAAACATAATAGGTCCTTGATATATGAGGACTCACTACTATTATTGTTGCTAAAGCGCTAGACTGTCTAAGTGTTGTTGGGAAACTGAGCATCCAAACCTATGATATAAGACATCATAGCGTAAAAAAGAGTATGTGGTTAGTACTTTGAATGTACTGTTATATGAGATAATGTTGGGCTGATATATATGGTTACTATACATATAAAATATAGTATAACTGAATAGCATGAGAGAACATAACCTGAATGCATGAAAACTAAAATATCTAAGAATGCATGACCAGGAATATATATATTTTTGAAATAATTTGTAAGCTAAAATACTGAAATCTGATAACTGAATGATTGGTAATCTATATACTTTGGTCAAGCAAACCTAAACTGAATTCTGGATTGAATATTGCACTGACACTGTGGGAAGTATCATCTAACCAATATGCCCCAATTTAAGCTAATAGGGGTCCAACCTGTAACCCCTAGTTGGAAAGGTGTTAGTATCATTCCATGGGTACTAACACTGGCTGTATGGATAAACTAAATTGGTGTTCCGAAATACTAAAAAGTTACCCTATACTGGCAGAAAACTCATGTGATATGTGTCAACCCTAAACTAGCAGGAAGACATCTCAGAACCTACATTGGATACGTAGTTCTGTAACTCAGGGATTGCTAATTAGGGTCAAACCCTAAACTGATTGGATGCCCGTATCCCTAGATTTGCTCGGTGCTGAATCCTACTCCTAACTAAATGACAATGCTCATGGTTTATCTGAAATCATTCTGAAGATACTAAATTATGTAAACAACTAGGTATCGAGTGTTCATAACCCACCAACATTGAATGAAAATAACAATGATCACATATACAACTTTAAAATCCATAGTAGGGGATCATTGCTCAAAACCCAATATTTAGAAATTTCATAAAACACATGAGAGTTATGAATTTTAGCATGGTAACGGGTAGAGCATGCAAGGATAACATGATTACAATACTAAAACCATGAATTAGGGATTTTAATATGAAGATTTCAATATTCAAAACATGTAATGGCTCATCCCATCGAAAACACTTGTAAACATAACTCAAAATCAAAATCAATTATAGCTTCATGAAGATAATTCAACTTAACATGTAAAAACTCATAATTTAAAAATAAAAGAGGGTTCTTGGACCCTATGGGTGAAAAGGGCCTATGTATGAACATCACATATACCTTAAACCCTTAATATGGAGAGAGGAACACCAATCTTGATACTTTCTTGAATGTTTTTGGATTGGAGAACTTGAATTCCTGGTTTACTTGGAGATAAAGTAATGGAATTTGATGATCTTAGGGGAGGATAGGGTTTTTTTGAGAGAAAATTAGATAAGATGGGCAAATAATGCCCGAAATAGTGGTTTAATTTGTGAACTGATGTATTGGGTTAAGGGGAAAAGGAATAATTGCCCCTCAGGCAACTAAATTCATAACTGGATTGCGGATTACATGGTCACCATGATGCGGTAGGTGTGCCATATCTATTATCACCATGATGTAATGCTATCACAATGAGCTGCTGATATCGTGATCCAAACATGACCCAATCTTCATCCAAAAAATCTAAAACTTCTCCGAGACATGCTCTTTACACTCCTGAAAATGAATTAACTCAAAACCAACATCTCGGGGTCAGGAAGACTAATTTAAAAACCCTCAAAGTTACGAGGCCTTACAAATGACTAAGTCCCTAACACTTAGTGAAATTTTTAGGTTTTAAGCCTCTTATGCATGCAACTAAGAGCTGAACTAAACTGAGAATAATACGAGGTATTATTATATCTTTCACCAACTCCTGCTTCACTTTATCCTCATAAGCCATAATTCCCATGGATAACCTACTAAGAGCATCAACAACCACATTAGCTTTACCTGGATGATAGTAAAGACTCATGACATATTCTTTAAGCAGCTCAAGCCATCTCTTTTTGCTTGAGGTTCAGCTCTTTTTGAGTAAACACATATTGTAGGATTTTATAATCGAAAAAGATATCCACACGCACTTCATATAGGTAGTGATGCCAAATTTTCAATACAAACACCACAAACAATAGCTCCAAGTCATGATTGAGATAATTTTTCTCATGTACATTTAACTTTTCTCATGTACCTTTAACTATCTAGAGGCATAATCTATCACCTTGCCACGCTACATCAAAATAAAGCCTAGCCCCACACGAGATACATCACAATAGACTAAAAAACTGTCAGTGCCTTCAGGTAAGGTTAGAATTAGAGTCGAAGTCATCTTATCCTTCAGTTTTTCAAAACCACCCTCACAAGCATCAGACCACAAGAACTTCACCTTCTTCTGAGTCAACTTAGCCAATGGGGTAGCTATACAAGATAAACTGTCCACCAATCTCCTGTAATATCCAGCTAAACCCAAGAAGCTCTAACTATCAGTTGGAGTTGTGGGTCTAGGTCATTTCTTAACCACTACAACTTTATATGGATCTATCATGATCCTTCCACTAGAAATGACATGACCTATAAAAGTGACAGCATTCAACTAGAACTCACTTTTTGAAAATATGGCATACAACTGTTGTTCTTTCAGGGTCTGTAATACAACACGGAGGTGATTGGCATAATTCCTCCCCACTCTTAAAGTACACAAAAATATCATCTATGAATACAATGACGAACAAATATAAAAACTGTCGAAAGACTTATTCATCAATTCTATGAATATGTCGGGGCATTAGTAACCTAAAAGACATAACCAAAAACTCAAAATGCCTAAACAGGTTCAAAAAGTATTCTTAATGATATCCACGTCCCTAACCGTTAGATGATGATACCCAGACCATAGATCAATCTTTGAGAAAAACTTAGCAACCTAAAGCTGATCAAACAAATTATTTATGCTTAGATAAGGGTACTTATTCTTTACCATCACTTTATTCAGTTGCCGATAATCAATACATATCGAAGGGAACCATCCTTCTTAAGCATAAATAACGTAGGTGCACCCCAGTAGACACACTAGGATGGATGAAACCCTTGTCTAAAAGATCCTTTAATTGCTCCTTAAGCTACTTCAACTTGGCTGGAGCCATTCTATATGGGGGAATAGAAATAGACGAGTGTTTGGAACAAGATAAATCCCAAAATCAATCTACCTATCGGGAATAACACCAGGGAGGTCGTCAGGGAAAACCTCAGGAAATTTATCAAACACCAGGACAAAATATAAAGAAGGACCCTCTGAGTTAGAATCTTTAACCCAGACTAGATGATAAAGACACCCCTTGGAGATCAATATTCAAGCTCTAAGATAGGATATGAACCTTCACTTAAGAGCTAGGGAACCACCCTCCCATTTAGTAATCGACTCATTTGGTAATTTAATAATGACCTTATAAGTTCAACAGTCTAAAGACGCATAGCACAAGTGTAGCCAATTCATCCTTAATATAACATCGAAATTTACCATGTCTATTTCAAATAGATCCACCAAAGTCTCCCGTCCACCCATAAACACCACACAACCCCTATAGACTCTTCTAGTAACTACAAAATCAACCACTAGGGTAGAAATAGAAAAAGGTTCCAAAATACACTCAGAATTGAAACAAAATATACAACCATAAATGGGGTCACATAAGAAAGAGTGGACCCCGTCTCAAGCAAATAATACATATCACAGGAAAAGAGTTTCAACATACCAATAACAATATCAGAAGATGCCTCAGAACCCTAGCTAGTAAGGAGAGCATAGTGGTAGTTTTGACCAGTGCCGGAACTAAATGGTGCACCTTTTTTAGCCAAAGTAGATGAAGAGGCAACTAGAACCTTGTCTTCCCCAGAATCAACCTTACCAATAGGATAGTTT
This sequence comes from Capsicum annuum, assembly GCF_002878395.1. Classification (NCBI taxonomy): domain Eukaryota; kingdom Viridiplantae; phylum Streptophyta; class Magnoliopsida; order Solanales; family Solanaceae; genus Capsicum; species Capsicum annuum. The sequence goes on along the minus strand of NC_061116.1, from coordinate 89,934,372 downwards.
CTAATCATGTGCCCTAGCTGAACACAGTTGAAGCATTTGTCCTTTCCTTCATAACAAATAGGGAGGATACGATGTAATTGATTGGGCCCCACTAGCCTGAGATTAGGCACCATATGCCCTATAATTATTGCTACTTTAAAAATTTCTATCACTAGATGGATTTATGTAGGGAGCTCTAGCCATCGAGCGAGAACTAGAATTACCCTACCTCTTCTTGGACCACTTTCCACCATCCCTACCACTCTATTATTGATTACCATCCTGATTAAAAAATCTAAACCTCCTATTTTGCTCTCTCCAATCTCAGCCTACTTCTTCTTATCTTTTTTGACCTACTGCATATACACAACCAATCTGGAGATGTCTATATCTTTGTTCAAGAAGGCAGCTTTACTCTCTAAAATCAAGTCTCCGGATAACCCAAAAGTCAACTTCCTCATACTAGCCCTCATATTAGAGACAACTCTGGAGCATATCGAGATAACTGGTGAAACTTCAAGGGACACTCCTTGACTGACATCTTACCCTACTTTAGGTTAACAAACTATTCTACCTTTGCCTTTCTCAACTCCTGAGGAAAGAAGCGGTCCAGAAACGCACTAGAGAAATTATCCTGCAGGGCTGACTCAGCATCATCACCCCTTGACTGCTCCCATTCCTCATACCATTGGTATGCTACATATTTTAGTTGGTGGGCATCAAAATCCACACCATCCACATTAGTAGAATGCATAACATGGAAGATCTTTTCCATCTCAATAATAAAACCTTAAGGATTCTTCTCAGCCTTAACACCAGTGAAAAGACGATGGCTCAACAACATAAATTGACCAACCCTTGTGGCCTTTGATGATGGAATAACATAAGCACCATACTCAACCTAAGAAGCTACCAACTATTCCAACATATAGATAGACTAACAAAACTCAAATTCATCATATTTGCCTGAGGAGATCGAGGAGGGCTAGAGGGACCGGTGGAACTCTAGGAGGACAATCAAGAACTAGACCCCTAGACTGAGACTGGACCCCATAAGCAGAGTGTGTCCCATTAGCATTATCCCAAGTGGGATAGAGGAGTTTCCATGAGCTTCAAATCATTAGGGAGGCAAGATTTAAAAGGTGAATAAATGATAATTAGAGGAAAATTCAGGACCTTAGACTCTATATCTTGAACACCGAATACAAGAAAGAGAAACATTCCTAAATGCCTTGTAGACTCTCCCTTATAAGTGTAGCGCGCTACACACCCCTTAAGGAGACTCTATTAGATACGGCTTAGTCATATACCCAATTGACCATGAACCTATGACTCTGATACCATTTTGAAATAACCCAAACTAGGGCCTAGTTAATTCGGGCATCTTAAGTCTAATCAGGACTGAAGACTACCCCCAATACCTAATTATAACCGTGTTGTACTCTATGTCAAATGAATTCCAAACATATAACAAGATAAATCAATAATAATTTAAAGAATTAAATAAAGTCTATATTAGTAATCCAACAACCTCAATAAGATATCTAATTGGTTCCAAACTAAATGCGAATACAAATACCAAGGCTGACATCAATATCAACACCACCTAAGCCTATAGTAGTCCGACAAAGCCTCTAACCAAAATCAAGTAACATCTAATAGGGATATTTTCCTGACCATAGCCAAAACCAAAATCCAAGAAACAAAAAAATGAAAAGAAGTCCATAAAATAAAATAAAGTCTTTAAGTGTATGGAAGCTCACCACTTCAATCTGATTCAAAGTTGTCCCCGAATCCAAGTCACTGAGTAAAAAGAATGGTAGTATGGCCAATTCCTGAATCACGTGGGGATACAACACCCAGAGATGATTAACGAAATGAATGCTAGCATGTACTCGGGGATATGGATAAAATAATGTCATTATTAAAAAACAAATCAAATAACCATATGCAATCATATACATATATTTATATCGTGCCGAGATAAGGAACCGCTTTAGCATGCATTTAAAACCTTAACCTAGGTTATATAGCTCTGCTGTCCTAAATGTCCACCTATGGGCTATAGGGGTTTAGCCCCCCTTGTTGAACGAGCCCCAGTACGTGTTATCCCTATGAACCAGAGAAAAACCTGAGATGATTAGTACATCTCCAAAAATATAAATTGTGACATCATATACATATTTACCATGACCAAACCTGACATCAGCAAATATGAGTTTCTATTGTTGGTCCCCTTGGGACCTCTACCTTCCATGACTTTGATAACGCAACCTACTTTAAGCCCATATTAAACCAATTACACATTCCAACCATTTACCAAGGAGTCTTTTTTTAGGCATTAACCATTGGTATCATCATACCAAAATTAGAGCTTGCAAGTCTATCCTTTTATGCAATACCAAAACCATTAAATCAGGTTGACTCAAAAGTTTCCAATTAAACCCAAATCATGGAAAATAAGGCCTTTCCAACCCATTTAAATCAACCAAACTAATTCAGGTTCCATTACCATTTATTTAAGGTAAATATATCAAGAGTAGTCAAACTATATGACAAGGTAAAGATATCAAGAGTAGTCAAACTATGTGACAAAATCACTCATTGGCATTTTAACAAATAGGTTGAGGGAACATCAGTTTAAAAACCATAACAAAGTAATTTAGGGAACCCATAATGCCCTAAAATCCATTTACCTTTAACATGCAATCCACAATGTTAAAATCATACAAAAAGCATAAAAGAAAACATAATTAACCATGAGAAACATATTCAACCATGAATATCCACAACCCCCAACCATTATTTCAAACCATAACAATATCATGAAAACCATACATTAAAATACATGGTCTTTGTAAAAAAGTTAAGAGGGAGGAGTAACATGCCTTAGACACTAAGAAAGATGTAGAGAAACTACCCTTGAAAGCCTTAATTGATTATCTTGATAAAACCTTAGCCTTTTACTTAAAAGAGATTTTAAAAGTGCTTGATTGGGAATAATAGGTTAATAAAGTCCCAAGGGGTTTTTTAAGTCGCGGCCTTAAAAGGAGTTAAAAAGGAGAAATGTCCAAAATGCCCCTAACTTAAAATTATAAAAATACCGCAGGTGGTTACAAGTCGATCCCATGGCTCGTAACCACAACATACGACTTGTACCATTGAGACGTCACTAATATAGTGAGTTAGTTACCCAGAAACTGCCTACCATATGACTTCCTGATCACATTCATTACCAAACCATACGAATCATATGACCTAGTCGTACCCAAGATAGAATCCAAAGGGATTAACACTAGACAACATATGATTTAACAATACCACTCATACCCTATCCTCACGGCTCTTAGTGAGACACTCATACTCAGAGCCAAGTCAAGTCACTAAGTTACTGATTTGATTAAGGGACCGACCAAACAAAGCATCACCACCACAAAGAGTCGTACCACCCCAATCATAACTATAGAAGAATCCCAACCACCAGTTACTGGACTTTCTATAACTAGGGTCACCTGACCTATACCCACACCATACGACTCATATGGTGAGTCGTTACTAGGACTGTGAGTTCAGAACTCAGGAAATTTTTATAGGCCAAAACCTACGATATTTAAAAAATCTACCACTTCTCGCTAGCATTATATTATTTTATTTTTGAATTCTATTAACTCATAACTCACATAACTCTATATTTCTATGAGGCATGGTCATAGAATTCCTTATTAGGATTGGTGCTCCTAGATATTCTAGGTCACGAATCAGATGTTCTAACTTGGCATATCGATGAGTCCATGATGCAAATTATAATAATATTCACATGGATCTACGAATTTGACCTTACAAAAATTGTCATTATGCTCTATAAGAAAGTGAGAATTAAATTAATCTAGGTCTAACTAAGTATTAAAGAGTGATAACTCACTATACTAGCTATTGTAAGATGAATTCCGATCATCACTTAAATTTGGAATTTTTGGATAGAAATAGACCAACTATAAAACCCCAAATTTTAGCCTTTGAAAATTCTTGACTGTTGTGCTTACTACCCAGGTAACAACTTTCCTAACGAGTAAAAAAGACTCAATATAAATTGTAGGACCCCAATCATAGCCTAACCAGTGTAAAAGCCCAAGTCATTTTTTTTATTACGAACTCTACCTTACAAGTCATAAGGTATGGTCACTAGTCGTATAGAGGGACTCATGACAAAACCAGTAGAGTAGCCAAATATTTATGTCCTGAGTACGACTAGGATCTATGAGTCATAGTGTCACATTACAAGTCGTATGGTATGAATCATAAGGTCTAAAATAAAGATGCCCTGAGTTAATGATTCATACCCAGACATCACGGGTTGTGACGTGACTCGTAGCGATTGGGATAGTTTTTCCTACACGTTCTCATTAAGGGCAAATCGGTCTTTTTTCCAATCTAACTTTTATCCCATAACTTAAAACACTCTTTTAGTAATATTATCATCAAATTATATAACATAAGAATCATTCTTCTCTCAAAATCCCCAAGTTAAGAACAACTAGGGTTTTCAAGGGATTGAGCATTCAAGTTTCCAATTTTATAGTTTCTCTTAAATTTTCTTGATATCTCAGGCATGTATGTCTTTCTTAAAATTTTTTTATTAAAATAATGTTTTTAAATTATTATTCATGTGATTAATTGATGGTTTTGGAAATTTGGCTGAGGGCCTTTGAATGTTATTGATGAAATTATTTTTCCCATGACTTTTATGAATTATTCATGTTTTGAATTAATAGTTTTGAACTCATTGGGTGCATGGTCATGGTAAATGGGAATAGGGGTCTTGAATTCCCCTAAATAAATATATTTTGGAACTAGAGCTGGTAATAACCTTAGCCCAACCTTATGGAATTGGCTTTGGATCATGAGTATATGCATATTGAAACTACTTTTGGAGCTATCACATGATATAAAAGGTTAATGAATAATAATGGTTTTAAATTAAGCCTTGGGGGTCATGGATTCCCCTAAGATAATGAATAATTAAACCTAAGGGGTCGTGGATTCTTCCATGTGGATGAATAACTGGAGCTTATGGGGTAATGAATTCCCTTCAATATTGATAATTGGAATGACATGCTAATAATAGCTTGGAAGTATGGCTGGTATGATGATACCAATGATTTATACCTTAATGTATGATTATTGGTTTAATAAATAGAAATGTGTAAATGTTTTAATTGGGCTTAAAGGTGATTGTGTAGCTGAGCCATAAAATTAGAGGTCCCGACGGACTGATACTAGAAAATCATATTTGTCGATGTGAGGGTTGGTCTTGATGATCAAGTGATTGTGACACACTATAGATATATGTATCATGGATGGTGTAGGATCATGTATTCCCTGACCTTCTATGATATCTCTAGTTCGTGTGTGCTAACATGCACTAGGCCTATCCAGAAGGGGTGCTGACCCGTATAGCCTATAGGTGTAGATAATGGTAGGAGATATATAGTCTAGGTTAATGTTTTTAACTCTTATGTTAAACGTTGTTCCCTATCCCTACATATTATATCTATATGTATATGATTGCGTGCATTGGTTTTAAATGGTTTTGTAGATTTGATCATGACATTACTTTATTCCTTCCCCGAGTTACAATCTAGCGCTCGCCCTGCTAATCATCCACGAATGCTATAGCCCCATGTAATTCAAGGTTTGGAGACAGTTCTGTTTATCCTTCATCTTGAAGTGGTGAGCTTTCACTCTCCGTAAGACCCTAATTTCATGTTCTTGTTTCATTCTTTATGTTTTAGACTAAAACTTTTGGACTCATTTTGGCTATGATCAGGGGCATATCTCATCTTGGGTTGTCCTTGGTTATTTGAGACTTTGTGGATTACTGTGGAATGGGATAGTTATTAAAATTCTTAGATTCCTTTATGAGCTATTTGCTTAACTTCCTTGTTATATGTTCAAACTTATCTTAGATTTCTTTCAGAGCTAGTTGCCTAACTTTTTTGTTATATGTTCAAAACTTAACTCTACCTTGTTATATGTTTGAAACTTATCCACTACTAGTTGTATTGTGTTCTATTTATCTAGCTAAAAGGGGTGGTCTCTGGTCCTCTGTAGACTTGAGATACCCATCACGGCCAGGCCCTAGTTTGGGTCATGACAATCTTGGTATCAGAGCCTAGGTTTATACTCATTAGGTTTCCACAATGTCATGTCAGGTAGAGTCTCTTTAATGGGTGTGTAGTATGCTATACTTATAAGGAAGGGGTATTGAAATATCCTTTCTTATGTTTTATTTTTGAGCTATAGAGTCTAGGGTATTGAAATATCCTCTAATTTTATTTGTTTGCATCTTAGATCATGCCTCCCCAAAGATCTAATATTCATGGAAAATCCTCTATCCCACCTAAGGATAATGTAGATAAAACTAGTTCTACTTATACAGTACATACCTGGTTTAGGGTCTCTGCTCCTGACTACCCATGTGGAGTTCCACCGGTTCCTACCAGTCTTTTCCAAGATGATATTGCTTATGCCTCACCACCCTAAAGAGACATTTATAATGCAGAATTCCATTAATCTATTCATTTATTGACTCAGTTAGTGACTTCTCAGTCTCATCATCCTGACTATTGGGATTCTGTTTCTCTATCTTCCAAGGTCATTAGAGTTGGCTAGTTCATAAAGTTAAATCCCCTAACCTTCAAAGGCTATAAGGTTGAGGAGGATTTTTAAGGGTTTGTTAATTAAATAAAGAAGATATTCAGGGTAATTCATGCTACTAATGTGGAGGTTTATGAAGAGCTTCTCTTCTATTGTTTCTTCATTGACTAAGTTGACTCAAAAAAAGGTGAAGTTTTTATTATTTAATGCTGATGAGCATAGTTTTGAGAAGTTGAAAGATAAGTTGACTTTTGCTCTGGTTTTGAGTCTGCCCAAGGGTACCGATGGTTTATAGTTTACTGTGATGTGACCCTTATGGGGATGGGTTGTGTGTTGATACAACCTGGTCAGGTTATGGCTTATGCTTCTAGCCAATTAAAGGTCCATAAAATAAATTATCTGACTCATGACTTAGAGTTGGTAGCGGTGGTTTTTTCTTTGAAGATTTGGTGCCATTATTTGTATGGGGTTCATGTTGATATCTATTCAGATCATAAAGCTTGTAGTATGTTTTCACATAGAAGGAGTTGAATCTTAGGAAAAAAAGATGACTTGAGTTGCTCAACTATGACATGAGTCTTCATTATCACCCAGGTAAAGCTAATATGGTTGTTGATACTCTTAGCATGTTGTCTATGGGTAGCTTATCTTATAAGGATGAACAAAAGTAAGGATTGCTGAAGGATATTCACTAATTGGATAATCTTGGAGTTTGTCTTTTGGATTCTGAGGATGGAGGTATGATTGTAAACGAGGTGGTGAAGTCATCTCTTGGTGCAGAGGTGAAGGAAAAGTAGGTTTGGACCCCATCTTAATGCAGATTAAGGATGATGTAGGTCAATAAAAAGTTATGGCTTTTGAGATTGGTGGTGATGGTATCTTGAGGTACTAAGGTAGGTTATGTGTGCCGAATGTTGATGGGCTATGAGAAAGGATTTTGGATGAGGCTCATGAGTCACGGTATATCGTTCTTCCTAGTTCTACAAAGATGTGTCATGACTTGAAGGAAATCTATTGGTGCAACAACATAAAGAGATATATAGCCAACTTCGTGGCTAAGTGTATAGTGTGTCAGCAAGTAAAGGTTGAACACTTGAGGCCTAGTAGCATGTCTTGAGAGATTGAGTTTCCCATGTGGAAGTGGGAGGTGATATACATGTATTTTATTACTGGTCTTTCGTGGTCTCGGAATCACCATGATTCGATTTGGGTCATTGTGGATAGGATAACTAAGCCTACTCAATTTTTTCCCGTGAGGACTACTTACACTAGAGAGGATTATACGAAGTTATTTATTTAGGAGATCATCAAATTGCATGGTGCTCCAATTTCCATTATTTTTTATCGAGGTATGTGGTTTTTATCTTACTTTTGGCATTCATTTCAAAAGGGTTTGGGGACTAAGGTGAACCTTATCACCGCTTTCCACCCTCATATTAGTGGATAAGAGGAAAGGACTATTCAAATGTAGGAGGATATGTTATAGGCCTATATGATTGCTTTCAGTGGTATTTGGGTCGATCATTTTCCTCTTATTGAGTTTGCGTATAATAATAGTTATCACTCTAGTATTGGGATGACTTCTCTTAAAACTCTTTATGATCGAAGATATAGATCTCCTAGTGGGTGGTTTGAGGTTGGTGAGACTAGATTGTTTGGTACGAACTTGGATCACCAAGCTATGGAGAAGGTAAAGATTATTTGAGATAGACTTAAGACTGCTCAGAATCACTAAAAATCCTATACAGATGTAAGGCGAAGAGAGTTGGAGTTTGAGGTTGGTGATTAGGTGTTCTTGAAGGTATCTTCTTCAAAGGGAGAGATATGTTTTGGGAAGAAGGGGAAGCTCAGTCTCCGATATGTGGTCCCATATTTGATTTTAAGAAGAATGGATAATTTTGCTTGTAAGTTCGAACTGCCTTTGAGTTTGGGTCCCATTCACTCAGTTTTCTATGTGTCGATGTTGAAGAAATGTGTGGGTAATCCTTCTTTGCTGGTGCCTACTGAGAGTATTGGTATTTCATATTCCTTATCTTATGAGAAAGTTCCTATTGAGATTTTGGATAGGCAATTTTGTTGTTTAATGGCAAAAGATGTAGCTACGGTGAATGTCCTTTGGAGGAACCATAGGGTAGAAGAAGCTACTTGGGAGGCTGATGAGGACATGAAATCCAAATATTTGTTTTTATTCCCCGAGCAGGATAATCGTGCTTAAGGTATGCTTTTTCCTCCTCTATTTGTTTTCTTTCTTTGTTAAAGAAATTGTGGTTGCATTTCTGTTTTACAATCATGCTAATTGATGCCTTGATTCACCATTTGGGGATGAATGATCCTAGGAGGAGAGAATGTAACACCCCAAATTTTTGTCTCTGAAAATTCTTGACTGTTGTGCTTACTGCCCAAGTAATGACTCACCTAATGAGTAATAAAGACTCATTAAGAGTCGTAGGATCCCAATTGTAGTCTAACGAGTGTAGGTGCCCAAGTAACTATTCTGATTATGACCTCTACCTTACGAGTCATAAAGGTGTGGTCACAAGTTGTATGGAGGGACTCTGACCAAACCAGTGGATTAGCCAAATGTTTCTATCCTGAGTACGAGTAGGACCTTATGTGTCATGACCCGAACCAGGGCCTGGCCATGACAGGTATCCCAAGTATAATGAGGACCAGAGACTACCCCCTATACCCTAGCCAAATAGAATACCATTCAACTATAGCAGCGGAAGTCCAACCATATAACAAGATATTTGAACATCTAACTCAAGATGAATACTAATATATGCAACAAAAATCCTAATCAACAATATCCACAAAAGCCTCCAAACCAAAAATAATCAAAGTCAGGACATGCCCTCGATGATAGCAAATAGAAACCATGAGAATAGTCTATCACACAAAATAAACCAAGAAGTAATAGCCTTCCGGAAGGAGTCTCACCACTTCAAGCTGACTCACGAACGGTCCAAGATTACCTATCACTATGCAGGAAATATAGAAGTGTCTCTGATTCCTACATCATATAAGAATACAGTTTCCGCAGATAATTAACGGGTTGAGCGCTAGCATGTAAATTAGGGAAGGGATAAAATAATGCCAACTCAAAACCATAGTAAAATCCATATGCCCACATTGTACATACATATATATATAACATGTTGGGGTAGGGAAAAGGTTTTAACATAAAAGTAAAACATTGGCCTGGACTATGTAGCTTACTATCATAAAAAGGCACCCAGGGCTATATGGGTCAACTGCCCCTGCTGAAAGGGCCCAACATGTGTTAGCCACATGAACTAGAGGTATCAAGGAAGACCAGGGAATTCCCTAACCCCACATCAATCGAGGATACAAATAGATATCAATATTGTGAACTATTCATATGGTCATAAAGACTAACCCTCTGTAACGCCCCCAAGTCTATACCCGAAACACTACACGGCGCTAACAATCTCGAAGGACCACTAGCTAACCCATGACTGGTACCTGCTATGAGCACTGAATGATAAAGATGTTGTAATAATAAAGGAAGTAAATGTAGAGACTGCCATAAGGTTCTAATCTAAAAACAATACTATATACGAAAAACTAAATGCTGGAAAACAACTGTATGAAAATACTCTAGTCTGATAAGCCTCTAAACTGTCTGAAATATGGTGAATGGGTGCTTAATTTTGTGTTTTTGGGTGAATAAGGGTGGGGAAATTGACCCATTTACCCCCATAATTCGTAACTGAAATTTGTTGAACTGGGTTGTCCCTCGCGCCGTGAACCCTACTTAGGTTGAATATCTATCACAATGCGACCCCTAGCTGGGTTGACTAGGCCTCGTGATGCAGGGCCATCACGACCCCTCACTATTTTTAGCATCCAAACTCGCCCTTACGCTAGTCAAAAAAACTTGAAACTCACTCGAGATGGCCTACAAGTGACCCTGATCATGAATCAATTTAAAAATTGACAAAATAAGGTCAGGAAGGTCATGAACTAGGATTACCAAACTACAAAGGCTCAAATGACTCTAAGTATAAATACTTAGCTGAATTTTTTTCTAAGTCTGGGACCCTTTAGTAGTCTTTAAAGGACTGAGTCAAGCTTAGAATTTTGCGGGGTCTTACAATATCTCCCCCATAGGAACATTCGTCCTTGAATGAGGCTGACTAAGCTGAGATTACTAATTTACTAAACTTATTTACTGGACACAAACAATGAAACGTGATTGAAACTACTGATATACTGAGTTTTTCATACTGAACATGCATATCTTAATGTAACAAATACATGACTGAATATACTGACAAACTAGGTTTGTATACTAAATATGCATATCTGAATGCAATGACTGAAAATAATTCATGAATGCATGACTTAATATGCAACGGTAATTAATACCAAATTTTCAAGGGATTTCTGAGTAACTTTTAAGGAAAACTTTTACCTTAAGCTAAGTCTGAGTTGGAAGAGCAGAGGTGAGGGTACTTGGTTCGCATATCTGCTTCTACTTCCCAAGTAGCTCCCTCAACGGACTAATTCTGCCAAAGAACTTTGACTAGAGGAACTTCTTTATTCCTCAGTCTATTAATTTGATAGTCATGGATTTCGACTGGAACCATTTCATAAGAGAGACTATTCTAAATGTCTATGTCCTCTATCGGGACTATGGTTGCTGGGTCACCTATGTATTTCTTTAGAAAGGAGATATGAAACACTGGATGGACTGAAGCTAGATCTGAAGGCAACTCAAGCTCGTAAGCTACCTTTCCGAAATGGCTGAGAATTTGGTAAGGACCGATATATTGGGGACTTAGTTTCCCCTTCTTGCCAAACCTCTTCACTCTCTTTATAGGAGATATTTTTAAGTACACATAGTCACCGATCTCGAACTCGAATCCTTTCTGCGCACGTCTGCATATGATTTCTGTTGGCTTTAAGCTGCCTTAAGCCTTTTCCTGATTAACTAAACTTTTTCCAAGGTATCAAATACTAAGTCAGGCCCTACCACTATGGCCTTACCCACTTCAAACCAACCAATGGGATATCTACATCTTCTTCCATAAAGCACCTTAAACAGAGCCATCTGAATACTGGAATGGTAACTGTTGTTGTATGCAAACTCAATCAAAGAAAAGTGGTCATCCCAAATACCTTTAAAATCTATTGCATATGCTCGCATCATATCCTGTAAAGTCTGAATGATCTTTTCTGCTTGACCATCTGTCTGAGGATGAAAGGCTGTACTGAGGTGAACTCTGGTACCAAGACCCTTTTGGAGCACTTTCCAGAAATGAAAGGTAAACTGGGTACCTCTATCTGAGATAATGGACAATGAAACACTGTGCAATCTGACCAACTCCCTGATATAGAGTTTAGCATAATCTTTGACTGAATAAGAGGTATGGGCTGGCAGAAAATGAGTTAATTTGGTCATCTTGTCTACAATGACCCAAACTGAATCATGCTGATGACGAGTATGAGGAAAACCCATCACAAAGTCCATGTTCACTTCTTCCCACTTCCACATGGGAATGCTGAACTCTTGCATAGACCCACTAGGCTTCTGATGCTCAATCTTAACTTACTGGCATGTCGAGCACTTAGCCATAAACTCTTTAATGTCTCTTTTCATCCCACTCTACCAATAGATTTCTCACAAATCGTGGTACATCTTCATGGCCCCTGGATGAATAGAGTAACGCACACCATGCTCCTATATAAGAATTTGTTGCCACAATTCATCTACACTCAGCACACACAAATAATTCTGAAAATGTAATACACCGTCTCCCACTTAGGAGAAAACCTCTACCTTCTGATAGCTGACTGACTCTTTCAACTTAACTAAACTGGGATCTATATCTTATTTTTCCTTTACTTTAGAAACTTGAGATGATTTTAAACTATTCTTAACCCACACACAACCTTCTGCTGAGTTGACTAAGAGGACACCTAGTCAGGCAAGCTAATGGACTTCATGAGCTAACTTCTTCTTACTGTCCTCAACATGAGCAACACTACCCATAGACAACCTTCTGAGAGAATTAGCCACTATATTGGCCTTACCCGGATGGTATAGCACACTCTTGTCATAATCTTTCAATAACACTAACCACCTTCTCTGATGGAGGTTAAGATCTTTCTGGAAGAACACATACTGTGGGCTCTTATGGTCTGTGAACACATTAACATGCACCCATACAAATAATGCCTCCAAATCTTTAAGGTAAAAACTACTGCTGCTAATTCTAGATCGTGAGTAGGATAGCTCTTCTTATGGGGTTTAAGTTGTCTGGGGGAATAGGCTATGACCTTACCTACTTTGGATGCATCACAGTACATAATAAATCCATCAAAACTATCTGGTAGGGTCAAAACTGAAGCTGTAGTAAGTCAAGTCTTCAACTTTTGAAAACTCTTCTCACAAGAATCTGACTATTGGAATTTGACCTTGTTCTGAGTTAATCTGGACATAGGAGATGCAATATATAAACATCCTTCAACAAACCATTGGTAATAACCAGCCAAACCCATGAAACTCCTGATATCTGATGGAGAGATGGGTCTGAACCAGTTTCTCACTACTTCGATCTTTTAGGGATTAACTCTAATGGCATCACTAAAAACTATATGGCTAAGAAAAGGTTGTGACCTTAGCCAAAATTTTCACTTACTAAATTTGGCAAATAGTTGATGGTTTCTGAGAGTCTGCAATACTATTTTGACATAGTCTGCATCATCATGTTCACTGCAGGAGTAAACAAGGATATCATCTGTGAAGACTATGACAAACATGTCTAAGTACTACTTGAACACACGGTTCATTAGGTCCATAAAAGCTGTTGGGGCATTGGTAAGATCAAAGGACATGACTAAGAACTCGAAGTGACCATATCAAGTTTTAAAGGCTGTTTTCGGGATGTCACATTCCCTAACTCTAAGCTAATGATAGCCCGATCTAAGGTATTTCTTAGAGAAATATCTGGAACACTGAAGTTGGTCAAACAAGTCATCAATTATGGGAAATGGATACTTGTTCTTGATCGTAACTTTGTTTAACTGATTCTAGTCAATGTATATTCTAAGAGAATCGTCTTTCTTTTACACGAATAGAACTGATGTGCCCCACGAGGACACACTGGGTCTAATGAATCCCTTATCTAAGAGATCTTTTAACTGCTCTTTTAATTCTTTGAGTTCTACTAGAGCCATTCTATATGGCAGAATAGATATGGGTTGAGTATCTGGAAGGAGATCGATTCTGAAATCAATTTCCCTTTTGGGAGGGACTTTGGGAAGATCTTCAATAAATATCTCTGGGAATTCACAAACTACTGACACTGATTCAAGAGTAGGGGTTTCTAATCTGGAGCCCTAGACTCGAACAATATGGAAGATACACCCCTTAGATATTATGTTTCTAGCCTGAAGGTAAGAACCAAGCTGACCCCTAAGTACTGAAGTACTACCCCTCCACTCTAGGACGGGTTTATTTGGAAATTAAAACTGGACAATTCTATATTTGCAGTTGACTAAGGCATAGTAGGAATGAAGCCAATCCATGCCAAGAATAACATCAAAATTAGTCATCTCTAATTCGACTAAGTCTGCTGAAGTGACTTTTTAAGATACCATAACCGGACAGTTCTTGTATACCCACCAGGCTATGATAGATTTACCCACTGGGGTAGAGACTGAGAAAGTCTCTTCTAGGATTTCAGGACTGACTCAGAAATCAACTGCTATATATGGAGTAACAAAATACAAAAAAGATCTTGGATCTAGTAAATCATAAACATACAAATGATAAACTTGTAACGTACCAGTGACCACATCAGGAGAACTTTCTTGATCCTGTCGGGACTAAAAAGCTTAGAGTCTATTTGGTCACTGTCCACTGGTGGCACTGGATGAGGCACTCTGCTAATTTGGACGATCGGACTGAGCTGGAGAACTGCTTTGTTTACCATGAGAACTTGACTGAGGAAAATCTCTGACTCTGTGTCCTAGCATGCCACATCCAAAACATACATTACTTCCTGCTATGCAGATACCCTGATGGTTTCTGCCACACTACTGGCTGAAAGGATTCGTTTGGGCACTGCTAATACTATCCTCAGGTTTAGGGCCTGACGCCCTAGCTCAGTTACCATCTATGAATTTTGGCACTAGAGCACTAGTTGAGGATGGGGTTGGAACTAAAGATTTTGGGTGGAACTAAGAATGATTCCCACCCTTTGACTTAGGTTGAGCAAAGTTGAAACTACCTGTTCTAGCCCTCTTGTTCTACTTCTCTCTCTCCTTATTCTTTTGCTCTTTGATCTATTGACATGATCATCAGTCTAGACAAGTCCATCTCACTAATCAGCATCGCAGTTCTATACTCTTTAACCACAATATCATTCACCCCAGACACAAACTTTCTCATCTTAGACCTGTTATCTACTATCACATGAGGAGTATATCTAGCTATTTGAGTAGAACTTAGAGAATACTGTTTCACCATCATGTTGCCCTGCTTCAAATTGATAAATTCTAGAACCTTTACTTCTCTCAACTCCTGTGGAAAGAACCTATCCAGAAAAACAGTGGCAAACTTCTCCCATTCTATGGGCCCTGCATCTACGACCCTTTCTGCTTTCTACTATTTGAACCATGAGTGAGCCATATCCTACAACTGATATGCAGCTAGCTCAGCACCCTCACTATCTGTCACCCCTATAATATTAGTAACTTTTTACACCTAATCAATAAATTCCTGAGGGTTCTCATCTGACTTAGACTCGGTGAAAGATGGAGGGTTCATTCGGGTGAAGTACTGAATCCTGGCAGCCTCTGTGTTTGCCACTGGGTTGGCCAGAATAATAGCTAAGTATTCATTCTGGGCTGCTACAGCATGAGCTAGGGTGGTTAAAGTTGTTCTGAACTCAGCTTGGGAGATACGTTCGTCCAGAGGATTTGGATGGACGGGCTGGGGTTCTAGATGGTCTCTCAGTCCTTTCCCTTAGTTTTTTTGGGAGGCATGATCTGTAAATAGAAGAGAAACTCGAATTAAATAAAGAGTTTAACTGAAGCTCATGCTCACTCGCACAACATGAATACTAAAAGAAGGAAAATTGTTCCCAAAACATCTTGTAGCCTCTTTCCCATAAGTGTGGCGCTACCCACCCATGCACAAGACTTTACTAGATACAACTTCTAGATTTCCTAGGACTCTATTGAACCTTAGGCTCTGATACCAAGTTTTGTAATGGCTCGAGTCTTTACCCCAGATGCTACACAGTGCTAACAATCTCAAAGGACCACTAGTTAACCCATGAGTGGTACCTACTGTGAGCATTGGATAATAAAGATGCTGTAATGACAGAATAAGAAAGTAAATATGAACACTACCATAAGGTTCAAATATGAAAATGATACTATATATAGAAAACTGAATGCTTGAAAACAATTGTTTGAAAACACTCTGGTCTAATAAGCCTCTAAACTATCTAAAATATGGAGTTGATGGGACAAGTCCCCAACTAAGTCTGACTGACTGATGAAATACTGAAATGGTAAAAATAATCATGTCCTCAAAATATGAGGACTCGCCACTATGTTGTCTGCTGAAAAGCTATACTACCAAGGATGCTCTAGGTCCTGTGCGTCTGAACCTATGATATAAGATATCATAGCACAAAAAGCATGCATCAGTACTTTGAATGTACTGGTATGCTCAGTGAGGCAGGCTGAAATCCATGGGTTCATGATGCATGAAAAATACTAACTGAATAATATGAATATGACTGAATAGAAGTGCATGCATGAATACGTAGAATGTAACTAAAATTGTGATGATACCGGATACTCAGTCTGAATACTAATTTACAGATATCTAGTTTTAATGATACTGTATTACTAATTATCTGGATGACCATATCTGATAGTCCTAAAGTCTATAAAACTATATTGAGTTCTAATCTGAGACTGAATCTGAAACTGAGACTATGTGAGGTAATCATCTAATCGACATGCCCTTTTTTCTAAATAGTTTTTGGGGTCCAACCTGTAACTCCGATTAGAAGGGTGCCAGTACCATGCCACGGGTAAAGACAACTGAAGAGATACCCTCATCTGGCAGGTACTCTAATGAGAATGGTTGAACCCTTAACTGACAGGTTAAAATACCTTATCAACCCTCGACTGGCAGATTTGATGTCTCAACCTATACTGGCTATGTAGTTCTGGAATTTAAGGATTGCTTCTAAGAGTCACACCCTCTACTGGTAGGTGACTCCCCATCCTTGGGTTCACTCGGTGTTGAATTCTACTCCAAACTGAATAGACACTGAACTGGTTTCCTAGTTCATACTAGGCTTGACTGAACTATTACTGAACTGGACTAGATTAGTACTAAGTTTACTGAGTTTTCCTGGATTCTGGAACTGACTAAAAGTACCACTGATCATGACTTGGCGGAGACTATTCTATAACTGACACTGGCTTTAGGTATACAACTAAATTGTCGAGTATTAAATACCCTCAGGAATCGATAGCGTAAAGAGTAAAGCGTAATATAAATGTTGAAGGCACGACAATGGCCACATGTTCATAATTCATTTTATAAGGCATTTCATCAAACACTTGTAAATCTTGAACTTGTACATGTATAAGGATGCATGCTATCATGTCATAAGTACACTAACAATTAACATAGGCATTTCAACAAACACCTTCAAGGCATAGCTTTAACATAGGAGTCCTTTAGACATGTAGTTCTTTCATGAGTTCATAATTAAGATCAACAATGGATCAAATTGCACAATTAATTCACTTAGGAATTTTTGGCAAACACATAGGAGTCATCACATTATACTTGGGCATGAATAATAATTCAATACATCATGACTACATTAATCACTTCAATTTCAAAGATTTCAACCATATGCTAACATAAATTCATAAAATTCATTAAAGACATCATCTTGGAAATCACACAATAAGATTAACATGAATACAAACAACCCACAACATGGAAATCATGTATTAAGATTTTAAAAAGGGTTTCTTGAACTCCAAGGGTAAAAGGGCCCTTGGATGAAAACTTCACATACCTTTATGCTTGTTTTTTAGAAGATTGATGGAAGAATTCTTGAGATTTGAATCTTGAATTTAAAACCCTAATGCTTGATCTTGAGAGAGTTTGAGAGAAAGTGAGTATATTTTGGTGAATGGGGGCTTAATTTCATGTTTTTGGGTGAATATGGGTAGGGAAATTGACCTATTTACCCCCATAACTCGTAACTGAAATTTGTTGAACTGGGATACCCCTTGCGTCGCGACCCCTACTTGGGTTGACTACCTATCGCGACACGACCCCTAGCTGAGTTGACTGGTTCAATGACTCTAAATATAAATACTTAGCTGAATTTTTTTCTAAGTCTGGGACCCCTTTGTAAGCTTTAAAGGACTGAGTCATGCTTAGAATTTTGCAAGGTCTTACACCCTCACGCCAAAAAATATGAGTTTCCAGTATCGATCCTTCAGTGCCTATACATTCATGGCTTAGCTGCATAACCCCTATTAAAACCAGTTGAAACAAGTTTTACATAACCCATTCATTGAACCAAGGAATTGACCACTAAGGCACACCATAGGTATAGCCATAAACTTACGCTTGCAAGCTTATAATTATGCCATTAAAATTCCATTAACTAAGTGGGAATGCCTCGACCCCCTTTGTTTATTAAATCAATATGGGGGAATGCAGTAACCCCTTTTGTTTAGTAAATCAAATTTGGGGACTGGCTCAACCCCTTTTTGGTTTATCAATTTAACCCGAGGGAATTCCTCGAGCTTCCAATTTTAATAATATCTACCATGGATATCAAGTACTTCAAAATTCATGTTTATCAGTTTAACCATTTATGCAATGCTATAGTATAGGTAAGTAAGTCAAATTATGTGACAAACCATTTTTAAACCCAATAACACATGTGGATTGAGGGAAAACAATTTCCAAACCAATTTTCCAACAAGAAACTATCAATTTGGGGGAATACCTCTGCCCCCTTTCCAATTCCCATACCCATGCACCTAATTAGTTCAAAAACCATTGATAAAGCATAAATAATGCATATAGAATTATCAGAGTTCAATTCAAGTAACATTCATTCCAAAACCCTCAAACCCACATTCATAAACCATAATTAAATTACATGGGTAACAATTTAATACATGATTTCAATAAAATAAGCTTTTGGGAGGAGTAACATGTCTGAGATATCAAGATTTATGGAGAGAATAGATCCTTTGAAGCTCTAATTGCAAATTCCTTCAGAAACCATAGTATTCTTGACTTAGGGATTTGAGAGTGTTTGAGAGAGTGTATTTGATAGTTAATCTTTGAGAATAGATTCCCCAACATGTTTTATGGTCGTGGGTCTTAAGTGGGGAAAGAGGAAAATAACAAGAATGTCCCCACTTAAAAGTGCAAAAAAAGTTGCCCAGTCATCACGGGTCACCTTACAACTCATGATGTCTGGCTATGAGTCATCTCCACAACTCGTAGTTTGAATAGTAGCTTAAGGACCTATCACTTTTGACCCGATGAGTTCATACACTACGACTTGTAGTATTACCTTATGACTCGTAAGGTCCAGTCATCAGGATAGAAACATTTAGGTACTACATTGGTTTGGCTACGAGAAATACTATACGACTCATTTATAGTCTTGATGACTCGTTAAGTCTAGTCGACTCAGAACAAACACCTTGTGTAACCTTACTGGTCACCCTACAATTGGTGTCCTACGACCCATAAGGTGACCCTGCAACTCATAAAGTAAGTCATAGATTAGGCAGTAAGTTCAAAATCAATGAATTTTCCAAGGTCCAAATCCAGGGTGTTACATTTCCCTTCTCCCAGGATCATTCATCCTCGAATGATGAGTGTGACACCCTAAAAAATCCAAGCCAATGTTAGAACCATTCTTTAAGTTCATGCAAGATCAAACCTCATGTGTTGGTAGTTTTATTTGTGATTTATATGCATATTAAGGTCACAAAATATCTCCTAGCTTATAGGCAAGTGAAAACATCCCTTAGCGATTAAGTTCTCATGAAGAACATAACTTTATTCATCTTCAAACGAGCATAATTTTGGTGTACTTATAATTTTTTATCTCAAGACCCATCAGCATATAGATAATTGAATTATACTTCCAATAATAACAATTTTGTCTTAATCTAATATTGGGATGAAAAGTTATGGCCAAAATACTGAAGCATTGTCAAAGCTGCCTAGATTACGACTCGTAATGTCTCATTACAGGTCGTTAGGAGGGAGTCGTAATCCGGGAAATAAACGTTGAAAATGGGTTTTTGAATACCACCCATGACTCATATCCGGACCTTAATATTTATGACCTAAGTCATTTGGACGGCTTCCAGGCGTTTACCAGATGATTCCTAGGGGTTCTTTTGGTCTTTTCCCACTCTCTTAACCCTAAAACTACATCGTTTCACCCTCCAAACAATAGTTATCAAGAGTAAATATTACCCTAACCTATCATAACACTGAAAGCATTCATCACAAAGCAAAAATATGTGATTTCTTTTTCCTCAAAGCCAACTAGGATTCTTCAAGTTCAAGTTCAACCCTAAGAAATTTATCCAAGGCTTCTACATTTGGGTATGTGGGGTATTCATCAATGGGTTCCTTCCACCCATTGAGCCCCAAAATCTCCTTCGTTAATTATGAATTTAATCCATGTTTTCTTAGTAATTTGAATTCAAGCCATGTCAGCATGTGTTTCCATGTGATTTAGGTTATTTCATGTTTTGAATTTCAATTAGCCATGTTATATTCAATTTATTTCATGAAAGATCATCAAGTTATGAATTAAACCATGTGAATATGTTGTCCTCTCAAGTTTAACACATCCCGATATTCAAATTCATGTTTCTCTCTTATCTATTGAAATGTTTTATGTTTTGGGTCTTTGAACTATGATCTTATACCACTGTTTTAAGCATTGTTATCGTATTTTATGATCAATTAGTGTTGGAGGGTTATGAACAACCAATAACTATCTGTTTATACATGTATTTATTTTCAAGTTAGAAGTCAGTCAGACCATGATTTTACTACTACATTTAGAACATCATATTCATGCTAAGCAATTATTAGTACAGTATGGTTTGTGAAAACATAGTTGCATAAGGTTCAATTCAACATCATAATGCCACAATTCAAATTCCCACATTTCTCATAACTGAAAACCAGTTTCACCATACAGGGATAGGGTTAGAACCACTTCAAGAGTCACAAGTTTAAGAAATCACAATTTCCAAGTTCTTTCACCATACCCATGCACCCACATGTTGAAAATCATATTTAAAACATGAATAATCATAATTAAACCATGGGAAAAAATCATCAACCACAAGCATTCAAAATTCCCAACCCTTGTTTCAAAACCATATCAATACCATGAAAGCCATACCTTAAAACATATGCTTTTAATAAAATAACAATGAGGGAAGAGTAACAAGCCTTAATCACCAAGAAGTATGGAGAGAAATCACCCTTCAAAGCCCCAATTGGTTAGCTTGATGAAAACCCTAAGTGTTCTTTACCTTGAGGATTTGGGAGTGTTCTGAGAGGTTATTTGATGTGTTTATGAGAGATAATAATTTCCTAAAGAAGTTGTGGGTTTTAATTTGGGCAAGCGGGGAAATGTCCAAAATTCCTTCAACTTAAAAGATGGAAAAAGTCGCCTTGGGTTACGAGCCACCCCTTGACTCGTACCCACACCTTATGACTCTTGACCACGAGTCGTAACCACGACAGTAACTAGGATCCCCGTACACTGCCACCTTACGATTCCACCAACCCACTCATAATGAGATCTTTTGACTTGTAAGGTCTAATCGTGAGCAACATAGAAACCAAATGAATTGAACACTGGACATCCAACGACTTAAACCTACGACTCGTAACATATCCTCATAGCTCATAGTGAGCCACTTGTACTCAGAGCAGAACTTTGCACTAAGTTTCTGATTTGGTTACGACTAAAGTCCTATGACCCATAACCACATCTCATGACTCGTCACTATAAGTCGTGACCAAGGTAGTGAGCCCAAAGCTCAAGAATTTTCAAGGGCCAAAAATCTGGGGCATTACATTCTCCCCTACTTAGATCGTTCATCCTCGAATGATAGGTCAAGGAAATACAAGCACAACTGGACTCCATATACCTCTACTCTTACCTATAACCAAGTTAGAAAACAAAGATGCCAAGGAAATCACCCTTTCCTTTAATAAAGTTAGAAAACAAAGATGTTAAGAATAACACATACATTAGGCACAATTTTCCAGAGAGGAAAACAAGAACAGCTACTTGGATATCATGTCCTCTTCAGCTTCCCAAGTGGCCTCTTCAACCTTGTGGTTTCTCCAAAGAACCTTTAGCAAAGTCATATCCTTCGGCCAAAACCGACGAATTTGCCGATCTAATATTTCAACCAAGACTTCCTCATAAGACAAAGAGTCTAAAATACCTAACCCCTCCAAAGGGACAATCGATGAAGGATCACCTACGCATCTTCTCTATGTCAAGACATAAAACACTGGATGAATAGAGCTCAAACTAGAAGGCAACTCCAACTCATATGCAATATTACGGACCCTCTTCAAAACCAAGTACGTACCAACATAATGAGGACTGAGTTTTCCCTTCTTACTAAACTGCATCACCCTTTCATGGGAGACACCTTTAAGAACACCCAATCACTAACCTCAAACTCTAACTCCCTACGCCTCACATCTGCATAGGACTTTTGGAAACTTTGGGATATCTTAAGCTTATCTCGAATCACCTTCACTTTATCCATGGCCTGGTAAGCTAAGTTAGGACCAAACAATTCATTTTCACCAACTTCATACCGCCCAATAGGAGAACGACACCTCTTACCATACAATACCTCAAAAAGAGCCATATCAATGCTGGAGTGATAACTATTATTATATGCAAACTCTATGAGAGGAAAATGATCGATCCAACTACCACCATTATCAATCATGCAAGCTCAAAGCATATCTTCCAAGACCTTAACCATTTTTTCTTTTTTCCCATCCGTCTATGGGTGAAATACAGTACTAAGGCTCACCATAGTTCCTAAACTTCTTTGAAATGATCACCAATAGTGAGATAAGAACTAAGTATCACGATCCAAAATGATAGAAACTGGAGAACGATACAACTTCACGATCTTCCCAAGAAACAACTTGGCATAATTCTCAACCGAATAATTAGTCCTCATTGTCAAGAAGTGAGCAGACTTAGTCATCCTATCTACGATGACCCAAATTGAATCAAACTAATTCTGAGACTGAGGAAGACCGTTAACAAAATCCATATTAATCACTTCCCACTTCCACTCAGGAAACTCGATCTCTTGAGTTAACCCACCGGGCCTCAAGTGTTCAACCTTTACCTGTTGATAGACCAATGCACTTAGCCACAAAACTGGCCACATCTCGCTTCAAATTATTCCACCAATAAATCCCCTTAAGATCATGATACATCTTCATTGAACTAGGATAAATAGTATAACATGACCCATGAGCCTTAGCCAAGATCCTTTCTCGCAATCCATCTATGTCAAGAACACATAGTCTGCCTTAGTACCTCAAGATACTAGTGCCACCAATCGCAAAAGCTATAACCTTCTACTGACCCATATCTCTCTTAATCTTCATCAAGATAAGATCCAATACCTATTCATCCTTTATCTCAGCAGCAAAAGATAACACTGCCACATCATGCACAAACACACCACCATCCTTAGAGTCTAAGATATAAACTCCAAGGTTAGCTTTACCTGGGTGGTAATAAAGATTCATATCGTAGTCCTTTAGTAACTCAAGCCACCTCCTTTTCCTGAGATTAACCTCTTTCTGAGGGAACACATATTGCATTCTCTTATGATCAGAAAAGATATCCATATGAACTCCATAGAGATAGTGACGCCAGATCTTCAATGTGAACACCACAGCTAACAACTCTAAATCATAAGTCGGGTAGTTCTTCTCATGAACCCTCATCTGCCTAGAAGCATAGGCCACCACCCTGCCATGTTGTATCAACATATACCTAATTCCTACATTGGATGCATCACAATAGACCAAGAATCCATCATTACCCTCGGGCAAGGTCAAAACTAGAGTAGAAGTCAACTTATCTTTTAGCTTCTCAAAACACCCTTCACAAGCCTCATACCATAAAAATGTTACTTTCTTCTGGGTTAACTTAGTTAACGGGGCAGCTATAATAAAGAAACTCTCCACAAATCTTCTATAGTAACCGAAAAAACCAAGAAGCTCCAAATATCATTGGAGTCATGGGTCTGGCCACTTTTTAACTACTTCCACTCTTGCGGATCCACCATGATCAATTCACTACAAAAGACATGGCCCAGAAAAGTAACAGTTTTCAACCAAAATTCATATTTAGATAATTTGGCATACAACTGCTGATCTTTCAGGGTCTGCAACACGATATGGAGGTGATCATCATGATCTGCCTCACTCTTAGAGTACACTAGAGTATTATCTATGAATACAATGATGAATAAATCCAAGAACTAGCAGAAGACCCTATTTATCAGGTCTATGAATGCTGCCGGGGCATTGGTTAACCCAAAAGACATGATAAAAAACTCATAATGACCATACCGGGTTCTGAAGGAATTCTTAGGGATATCCACTTCCCTAATTTTTAGCTGATGATAACCTGATCTAAGATCAATCACAGAGAAATATCTAGCACCCTGAAGTTGATCAAACAAATTATTAATTCGAGGGAGAGGGTACTTATTATTTGTCATCACCTTATTCAACTGAGGGTAATAAATATATATCCGCAGAGAACCATCCTTCTTACGCATGAAAAAAATAGGCGTACACCATGGAGACACACTAGGATGGATAAAACCCTTATCTATGAGGTCTTTCAGCTACTTCTTAAGCTTTCTCAACCCAGTCAGAGCTAAGGAGGTGTAGAGATATGGCGATTTTCCGAAATAAGATCAATCCTAAAATTAATTTTCCTATCAAAAGGGACACTAGGAAGATCATCAGGAAAAATCTCAGGAAATTCATTAATCAAAGTAACGGATTCTAAAGAAGGACCCTCCAGGCTAGCATCTTTAACCCGGACCAAATGATAAATATACCCTTTTGAAATCAACTTTTGGGCTCTAAGATATGATATGAACCTCCCCTTAGGCACCAAAGAACCCCCTTCCCATTCAATGACCGGCTCATTAGGAAATCTAAAATGACCTTACGGGTTCGACAACCTAAGGAGATGTAGCACGAATACAACTAATCCATCCCTCATATGACATTAAAATCAACCATGTCTAATTCTATCAAGTCTATCAAGGTTTCTCTACCACCAACAGATACAACACATCCCCTATAGACTCTTCTAGCAACCACAGAGTCACCCACTAGGTTAGATACAAAAAAGGGTTCAGGAATACACTCAGGACAAAAATCAAAATACACAGCCACAAATAGGGTCACATAAGAAAGAGTGGACCTTGGATAAAGAAAATAGTACACATCAGGGGAAAAGACTTTCAACATACCAGTAACGACATCGGGAGATTCGTCAGAGTCCTAGCGAAAAGCAAGAACATATAAGCAATTCCGACCAGTACCGATACTAGAAATAGAAGCAACGCCTTTTGGTATAGAAACTAATGAAGAGGCAACAAGAACCTTATTTGCCCCTATAGCAACATTACCTGAAAGGAAGTTTCTCTAAAAGTGGCCAAGCGGACCGCATCTAAAACATTTCTTGTTCCCTTCAATACAAAAGCCATGATGCAACTGCCCATAGAATCTACAAGGAGGATGGAATGGGGCTCAATGAGCCCCACTAATGTGAGATTGGGCTCCTTATTCCCTAGAACCATCATCACTCTAAAAATGATGATCACCCTATAGCTTCAGACAAGGAGCACTAGAGATGTGCATATTTTTATTTAAAAAGGTATCCTTCTCTCTAAAATCAACTCATGGGATAACCCAGAAATAAATTTCTCCATTCTAGCTCTCATGCTAGACACCAACTCAGGAGCATACTGGTACTGCTAATAGAGCTTCAAGGCACACTCTTTGACTGTCATCCTACCTTGATTCAGATTAACCACTTCTTCTATTTTTTTCTCCCTCAACTCCTGAGGAAAGAAGCGGTCCAGAAAGGCACTAGAGAAATATCCCACAGTGCAGAGTCAACATCATCTCCCTTAGACTGCCCCTATTTCTCATACCATTAGTAACCTACACCCTTTAATTGATAAGCAGCAAACTCCACTCCCTCAATATCTAAAGCATGCATAACCCAAAAGATTTTCTCCATCTCATCAATAAAACCTTGAGGATCCTCAACCTCAACACCAGTAAAAGTTGGAGGACTCAACCTTTTAAACTAGCCAACCCTTGTGGCATCATAAACCTCATAAATTGCCCAACTTAAAGCACCGCCCTCAGAATGAGAAGCTACCAACAAAGCTAATATATGGATAGACTGACGAAACTCAGCATTTGACACATCATCCTGAAGACCTCGAGGAGGACTAGAGGGAACCGATGGGACTCCAGGAGGACAATCAGGAATTGGACCCCTAGACTAGGTCTAAACCTTATAAGTAGGGCAAGTCCCATTAGTGTTCTCCTCAAGAAGGACAGAGGAGTTTCCATGAGCTTTAGATCATCTAGGAGGCATGATTTGAAAAGTAAGCAAACGAGAATTATAGAAATACAAGACCTTAGACTCTACAACCCAAAATAGATAATAAAAAAGGGAAATATTCCTAAATGCCTCGTAACCTCTCCCTTATAAGTATGGCACGCTACACACCCATAAAAGAGACTATACTCGATACAAATTTATGGACACCCAACTGATCATGAACCTAGCGCTTTGATACCATCTTGTCATAACCCGAACTAGCACCTGGTCGTGACGGGTATCTCAAGTCCAAAAAGGACCGAAGACCACCCCCAATATCCAAGCAACCAACAACCATACAGCTCATGTCGAATAAATTCCAAACATATAACAAGATAAGAAAATTCAATCTTAAAGATATTATAATAGTCTATAACCAAAAACAATCAAACCAAACCAAATCATACCAAGCCTTCCAAAGTCCATAGTCAAAGCCTGTTCCAAATTAGTACCAATAAAATATTAAGACATACCCCTGACTTTGAAAATGACAATCACAATGATAATGTTAATGTGAACTCTTCACTTCTAAATTATTGAAAGAAACTTATGAAATGACTAAGTCTTCCAAAGGAATGGAAGCTCACCACTTCACTACCAAAGACTAATAAACTGAGCTGATCTAACTAACTTTGTACAGGAAAAGTAAAGTTGCTCCAGTGCCTACATCATATAGGGATGTAGCATCCAGAGACGATTAGTGGGGTGAACACTAGCATATACTCAGGGATAAAGGTAAGGTAATACCATCAATTCAAAACCAAGTCAAACCAATACACATAACCATATGCAATTACATATATATATATATCATGTTAGGATAGGGGACAAGTTTAATCATAAAGTAAAATTTTTATCCTGGCTATGTAGCTCAACCATCATAATAGGCACCCATAGGCTAAATGGATTCATCTCCCCCTGTTGAAAAGTCCCCGGTACGTG
The DNA here is from genome assembly GCF_002878395.1 of Capsicum annuum. Classification (NCBI taxonomy): domain Eukaryota; kingdom Viridiplantae; phylum Streptophyta; class Magnoliopsida; order Solanales; family Solanaceae; genus Capsicum; species Capsicum annuum. The sequence continues at coordinate 89,907,007 of NC_061116.1, read as the reverse complement.
TTAGCCGCACATACCCAAGAAAATCTGAGGGAAAGCTAAGACATCTAGTAATTAGCCATACCAAAATATATCAAGTGTGACTCATGCACACAGGTCATCAAGACCAAACCTCATGTCGGCGAACACGAGTTTCCAGTACAAGTCGTCCAAGACCCACACCTTCATGGCATCGATACATAGCCCCTAATAAGTCCAATTTAAAACAAGTTGCACATAATTCAAATTATTGATGAATGAACCAACCATTAAGGCACACATGAGCATCGTCACTTGCAAGTTTAACTTCATGCCAAATTAATCATATTTAACCTAGGGGAACACCACACCCCCATTTAGTTCATAAAATTAATTTGGAAGAATACCTCGACCTCCTTTAGTTCATTAAAACCATGGATTGTGAAAACATAGTTCCATAAGGTTCAATTCAACATCATAATGCCACAATTAAAATTCCCACATTTCTCATAACTAAAAACCAGTTTCACTGTACAGGGTTGGGGTCAAAACCACTTTAAGAGTCACAAGTTTAAAAAATCAAAGTTTCCAAGTCCATTCACCATACCTATTCACCCATATGTTCATAACCATATTTAAAGCATGAAGAATCATAATTAAACCATGGGAAAACATCATTCCACTACAAGCATTTAAAACCCCCAACCCTTGGTTTAAAACCATATCAATACCATGAAAGCCATACCTTAAAATATATGCTTTTAATAAAATAATAATGAGGGAAGTGTAACATGCCTTAATCACCAAGAAGTATGGAGATAAATCACCCATGAAAGCCCCAATTGGTTAGCTTGATGAAAACCCTAAGTGTTCTTGACCTTGAGGATTTGGGAGTGTTCTTAGAGGTTATTTGATGTGTTTATGAGAGCTAATGATGTCCTAAAGAAATTATAGTTCATAGGTTTTAAGTTGGGAAAGAGAGAAATGTCTAAAATGCCCTCAACTTAAAAGTTGGAAAAAATGGCCTTTGGATACGAGTCCACCCCTTGACTAGTACCCACACCTTACGACTCATGACCACGATTCGTAACCATGACAGTGACTAGGACCCCCATACACTGCTACTTTATGACTCCACCAAACCACTCATAATAAGGTCTTACAAATCATAAGGTATAGTCATGAGCAACACAGAACCCAAATAAATTGAACACTGGACATCCTATTACTTGAACCTATGACTCATAACATATCCTTACGGCTCATAGTGAGACATTCATACTCAGAGAAGAACTTTTCCACTAAGTTTTTGATTTGGTTATGGCCAGGGTCCGATGACCCATAACCATATCTCACGAATTGTTACCACGAGTCATGACCAAGGCAATAAGCCTAAAGCTCAAGAATTTTCAAGGGCCAAAAATTTGGGGTGTTACAACATTCTTTTAGATTTTCTCATGATTATTCTTCCGCTTAGCAAATTTAGCTTTTATATATAATTTAAATTAGTTGCTCAAGCAGTATGCTAGTACATAGGTTATTTTTGTATTACTTGTGGTTTAAGCACCATGTTATGACTTGGGGGTAGCCTTGGGTCGTGATAATGAGATAGGGCATCCATTAGCATGATTTAACAAAAAAGGCAACCACACTTTCTTTAACAAAGACATAAAACAAAGATGTTAAGGAAAATACATACCTTAATCACAATTATTTGGAATGGGGAATAAGAATAGATATTTGGACTTCATGTCCTCTTTAGCTTTGTAGATTCTTCAACTTTTTGGTTCCTCCATAGAAACTTCACTGAAACCACATCCTTATTCCTCAAATGATGGACTTGCCTATCTAAAATCTTAATCGGGACTTCCTTATAAAACAAGGAATCCAAAATGCCAACACTCTCCAAAGGGGCAACCAAGAAAGGATCACCCATACACTTCTTCAATATCGAAACATGGAACACCGGATAGATAGAACCCAAACTCAAGGCAACTCTAACTCACAAGACACATTGCCTATTCTCCTTAAAATCGAGTATGATCCAATATAATAGGGACTAAGTTTCCCCTTCTTTCCAAACCTCATTACCCTTTCATGGGAGATACCTTAAAGAAGACCCAGTCACCAATATCAAACTCCAAATCCCTATGTCTCACATCCTAATAGGACTTTTGGAAACTTTGGGCGGCTTTAAACCTATCCTTAATCACCTTCACCTTCTCCATGGTCTGATAAACTAAGTCAGGACCAAAAAATCTAGTCTTAAAAACTTTGAACCACCCAATAGGAGAATGATATCTCCTACCATATGAAGCCTCAAACGGGCCTATTCGAATACTAAAATGATAGTTATTATTATACACAAACTCTATGAGAGGTAAATGATCAAACCAACTACTACCAAAGTCAATTATACAGGCCATTAGCATATCTTCCAAGATTCGAATAGTCCTCTCTGCCTGTCTATCCATCTGAGGGTGGAAACTGGTGCTAAGGTTCACCTTAGTTCCTAAACCTCTCTAAAATAACCACCAAAAGTGAGATAAGAACTAAGTGCCTCGATCTGATATAATAGAAATAGGCACACCATGAAACTTTACAATCTCCTGAATAAACAACTTAGCATAATTATCTCTAGAATAAGTAGTCTTTACTGGCAAAAAATAAGCATACTTGGTCATCCTATCCACAATGACCCAAATTGAATCAAACTGACTATCATACCATGGAAGACCAGTAACAAAGTCCATGTTAATTACTTCCCACTTACACACGGACGACACAATCTCTTGATATAAACTACTAGGCCTTAAGTGCTCCACTTTCACCTATTGACAAACTATACACTTGGCAACAAAATTAGCCACATCTCTCTTCATGTTGTTCCACCAATAGATATCATTAAAATTATGGCACATCTTCGTTGAACTAGGATGAAAAGTATACATCAACTTATGAGCCTCAACCAAGATCCTCTCTCATAGACCACCAATATTAGGAAGACACAACCTACCTTGGTACCTCAAGATACCATCTCCACAATCTCAAAAGCCATGACTTTCTGCAGACCCATATCATCCTTAATCTGCATCAAGATAGGATCTAAAACCTATTTCTTCTTTACCTTAATACCAAGAAAAGACTTTACCAACTCTTGAAAGATCACGCCTCCATCATCAAAATGCAAAAGTTGAACTCTAAGATTAGCCAAATAGTGAATATCCTTCACTAACCCTTGTTTCTCCTCATTTACATAAGATAAGCTCCCCATAGATAACCTATTAAGAGTATTAGCAACCACATTAGCTTTACCTGGGTGATAGTAAAGACTCATATCATAATTTTTTAGCAACTCAAGCCATCTTCTTTGCCTGAGATTCAACTTTTTTTGGGTGAACACGTATTAAAAGCTCTTGTGATCAGAATATATATCAACATGAACTACATATAAGTAATGGCGCCAAATCTTTAAAGAGAAAACTATAGCCAGTAATTCAAAATCATGAGTCGAATAATTCTTATCATGTGCCTTAATCTTCCTAGAAGCATATGCCACAACCTTACCATGTTGTATCAAAACACAACTCAGTCTTACATATGATGCATCATAGTACACAAAAAAACCATCGGTACCCTCGAATAGGGTTAAAACTAGAGCTGAAGTAAACTTATCCTTCAACTTCTCAAAGCTATCCTCACAAGAATCGAACCACAGAAACTTCAACTTTCTCTAAGTTAACTTAGTTAATAGAGCGTCAATCGAAAAAAAACTCTCTATAAATATCCTATAATACCTACCTAAACCTAAGAAGCTCTGAATATTAGTTGGAGTTATGGATCTAGGCCACTTCTTAATTGCCTCAACTTTCTATGGATCCACCATGATCCCCTTACTAGAAACAATATAACAATGAAATTTCACTGCATGCGACAAAAAATCACACTTTAAAAACTTGGCATATAAATGCTAATCCTTAAGAGTCTGCAATACTATACAAAGGTGACTGGCATAATTCTCCTCACTCTTAGAAAATACCAAGATATCATCAATAAACACAATGGTAAACAAGTACAAAAAATAATGGAATACCCAGTTTATAAGATCCGTAAATATCGTCGGGACATTATTCAAATAGAACGATATGACCAAGAACTCATAATGTCCATACCAGGTACACAAAGCAATCGTAGAAATATCCACCTCCCTAATCTTCAAATGATGATAACTCGACCAAAGATCAATATTAGAAAAATATCTAGCACCCTAAAACTAATCAAATAGGCCACCAATCCTTGGAAGATGATACTTATTCTTAACAGTCACCTTATTTAACTGGTGATAGTCTATACACATTTGAAGGGACCTATTCTTCTTATGCATAAAAAGTACAAGAGCACCCCATGAAGAAACACAGGGGCAAATGAAAACCTTATCAAGAGGATCTTTCAATTGCTCCTTAAGCTCTTTCAACTCAACTAGAGCTATTCTATAAAGAGGGATGGAGATAGGATAGATATATAGAAGAAGATCAATCCCAAAGTATATTTCCCTATCGAGAGAAATATAGGGAAAATCATCAGGAAAAATTTTTGGAAACTTATTAACTACAAGGATAGATTGTAAAGAAGGGCCCTCAAAATTAGAATCCTTAACCTAAACTAGATAATACAGGCACCCCTTGGAAATTAACTTCTGGGCTCTTAGATATGAAATAAACCTCCCCGTAGGTGCTAAAGATCTACATCCCCACTCAATCATTAGTCATTTGTGAATTGGACACTGGCCCTTTGGGTTCTACAATAAAGATATGCGTAGCATAAATGGAGCCAATCTATCACCAAAATAATATCAAAATCTAATATATCCAACTCTATTAGATCCACCAATGTCTCCATACCATAGATAGATACCAAAAAACCCATATATACTTTACTAGCCACAATAGAGTCACCCACCAAGGTAGACACAAAAAAAAATCAAAAATACACTCAGGACCAAAACCAAAATGAATAGCCATATAAAGGGTTACATAAGAAAGGGTAGACCATGGATCAAGCAGATAATACCCATCATGAGAGAAAAGTTGTAATGTACCAATGACAATATTAGGAGAAGCCTCTAATTCCTGATGGGTAGTAAAAGCATACAAATAATTTTAAGCAGCACCAATATGACATGATCCAAATCGGGGCCTTACCGTAATAGGAATATCAAGTTCAATAAAACCCAGAGACCACCCTTAATACCCAATCCAACCAAACAACATATACTCTAAGTTGGATAAATTCTGAACATATAACAAGATAGCAAAATTTAAGATATATCGACTCTATGATAAGTCTCTATCCAAGACCAACCTAATAAAGTCAATCCATCCAATAAATAACCAAACCAAAATAATAACCCATTTTTGTATCATAATCATTCCATACCCAATTTCACAGTTGTCCATACAAAACCTATAAACTACAAAAAAAATATTTACGAAATACCCAGGGTTTTGACCCTTAGAAAAGTTTTTAATTTTAAGCTCACTGGACAAAATATGGCTTGTGGGTACTAGTAGTATGATGTGGTATAGTTTATGGTCCCTCGTATCATATGATAATTAGCATAGTTGGGTTAAATTTAGTCTAAGGTACAAGTAAGAACTTCTTATATGTTAGGGTACGAGTTGTACATGGCTAAGTCGTATAATGCCCTAAACATAGCCTAGTTTATTTTGTCTAGGGTATGAGTTAAGGGGTACTTCTCATATATTAGGATACGAGTTAGCCTTAGGTGGTCGTATATTGGTAAGTATGGAGGTCCAAGATGGTGTTAGGGTATGAGATAAGGGTACCACTCGTACCCTAGGGTATAGTTTAGGGGGTGTGATCATACCCTCCTACGGTTAAGTTTTTAGCTTTTAAGCTGAGAGTAGTGCAGACATTTACCACTCCAAAACCCTTAAGTCCCCACACTATATAACACTTTGTGACCTCTCATAACTCACTTGGAAATATAAAAACACTTAAAATCTCCTTTAAACTCTCTCTTGAAGATTGGGCTAGGGTTTTCTTAAGGTATCCATCTAGTGTCTTAAAGATCAAAATCTCTCCGTGAATCTTCGTAAATAAGGCATGTTACTCCTCTATCATTGTTAGTTTAACTAAAGGCATAATTTAATGATAGTTTTCGTGGCATAATTGTAGTATGGTCTTGGGTTTTGAATTATATATTAGGGTTTTTGGTTATAAATGGTTGGTTATGGTTTTCCCATGTTTTTACTTATAGTTTTCATATTTTAATGGTGGTTTGAACATGTGGTTGCATGGGAAAGGTTCATTAGTACTTTGTTTTGGTTTTGGAAACTCTATGCCCTTAACATGTTTGATAAAATGCCTATGAGAATACTTTAGTTACATTGTTGAACTTTTATTAAAAACTTTGCATGGTATAAAGTAGTAATGGAACCCTAAATTGGTTTAGATAGTTTTAAATGGTGAAATGGTATAGTATTGGTGGTCATGGTTATGGTTTAATTGAAAGCCTTGCAGGGTAATGGCAATACCCCAAGCAAACTTAATAATTAACTACTTGTGGGGTATAAGGGAATCCCCTAAGTAAATAATAATGGGATCTACGGGTACATGGGAATCCCTTCTTAAAAGGTTGTCTAAGAACATTGCTTGCAAGCTATAGTCGGTATGAAGATACCACTTCTTATAGACTTGGTTAACAATATATGGAATTTGTATTTTGGTTGTGTTCTGATTATTTTAATTAGGCAATAATGGCGGATTGTGATAGCTAATCGTGAAGGTGTGAGTCCAATGGACAGACACTAAAAACTTATATTTTCTTACATTAGGATGGGTCATAGAGACCACACATTTATGGGGTACATAGGAATCCCTTAAGTTAAACTTGTATATATGTATCATGGGGGGAAGGGTACACGAGAATCCCCTACCCCTATGGTATATTTGGTTCATATGGATACACATACTGTGGCTCATCTAGAGGGTAACACTGGACCCATATATCTCATGGGTGGTTATAGGACAGTTAAGTTATACATACCCAGGTTAATGGTTTTAAAGGCATGCTAAACCCAGTTCCCTTTCCTGACATAGATTTAGAACATATATATATATGTATGCATATGAATATGGTTGTTTACTTAATTTTAAAGGTTGGCATTATGTTATCCTTATCCTGAGTGCATGCTAGCATTTATTTGCTAACCCTTCTTCAAGCGTTGTATCCCCACACGATGCAAGAATCGACCATACTACTTCTTCTACTCATTAATTAGATTTTCAAATGGCCGGTGTTTGATTGAAGAGGTAAGATTCCATTATCGAAAGGCTCCATTTCATGTCATGGATTTCTTTACATATTTTTGCCATATTACAAACTTTGGGTTTTAGCTATAGTCAGGGACATGTCCTGACTAAATACTCTCTGGTTTGGTTTAGAGGCTTTGATGGACAACTGTAGATTTGGGTACGGAATAGATATAGTTTTGTTTATTATTGGGTTTGGCTTTCTATAGGTTGGTTTGACTTTCTTGGGTCGGTCTCGGTTATAGACCTATCCTAAAGTTATTACATTTTGATAATTTTTATCTTGTTATATGTTCGAAATTCATCCGACTAAGGATATATGTTGGTTTGTTGGATTAGGTATCGAGGGTGGTCTCTGGTCCTTGTTAGACTTGAGATGCCCATTATGACAAGGCCCGATTTGGGTCGTGTCAAGTTGGTATCAGAGCCTAGGTTTTGGTGTCATGGGGTGTCCACAAAGCCGAGTCAAGTAGAGTCTTTCTTATGAGTGTGTTGTGCATCACACTTATAATCAGGAAGCTATAAGACATTTAGAAATGTTTCACTTTCTTATTGTTCTATTTTTAGGCTATAGAGTCTAAGATCTTAAACTCTCCCCTAAATCTTCTTTTGTTCACCTTTTAGATTATACTCTCTCGATGATCTAAAGTTCATGGAAACTCACCTGTCCCACTTGAAGATGTAATGGATGGATCTTATCTAATTCATAGGGAACAAATATGGTCAAGGGTCGTAATTTCTAATTTTTCCCGCGGAGTTTCACTAATCTCCACTAACCCTACTCCAGAAGGTGGCACTCATACTCAGTTACCATAAGGAGAAGTTACCAATGCTGAGTTTTAATGTTTTATTCATCTATTGACCCAAGTAGTGGCATATCTTTCATGCCAATCCAGTTTTATTGGTATAGGAAACAATAAGGTAAATTTGAGAAATAGGAAGAGTAGGAAGTCTCGATATTCAGAGTGGGGGAGAAGTCAGAGAAATAATGGTAGAGATAGTGGACAATAGTCTGGGCAGGGAATTTTGGGAACTCCCTATGTAGTTTTAAGTGTCTCTTATTCAAATACTTCAGGAAAATTCATTATAGGGCTGGTGGAGCTCGATCAGCACCACTCTATCCTCTCTGCCAATTTTATGGTCGGTTACATCCCAGTTATTGCCATAAAGAGAGGAATCAATATTTTAATTATGGACATTAGGTCACATACAGCGAGAGTGTCCCACAAGGATTACCACTGGGGAAAATAGGATACTAGTTGCCACTTCTATAGCTATTGCACCAAGGGGTTCCCCTTCTGGCTCCGACACTAATCACGACCGTCTCAACGCCCTAACTATCCTTAAAGAGTTTAAGGCATCTACTGATGCTGACACTGGTATGTTGAAACTCTTTTCCCATGATATGTATTGTTTACCTGATCCAGGGTCCACTCTATCCTATGTGACCCCATTTGTGGTTATGTATTTTGGTTTTGGTCATGAGGTTATTTTGGACCCTTTTTCTATTTCTACCCTGGTATGTGACTTTTTGATTGCTAAAAAAATCTATAGTGGTGTGTGGTATCTGTTGGTATCAAGGAGACTTTGATGGATTTGTTTGAATTAAATATGGTGGATTTTAATGTTATTCTGGGATGGATTAGTTGCACTGGTTCTATGCATCCTTAAATTGTCGAACCCGTAAGGTAATATTTAAGTTACCTGGTGAGCCGGTTATTGAATGGAAGGGTGGTTCCCTAGCTCCTAGCAGGAAGTTTATATCATATCATAGGTCTCGAAGATTAATCTCCTAGGGTGTCACTATCATTTGGTTCGGGTTGCAGACTCTAACTCGAAAGGTCCTTCTTTGCATTTTGTTCTGATGGTGAATTAATTTCCTGAGGTCTTCCCTAATAAACTTCCTGGTGTTCTCCTAATAGGGAGATTATGCTTGGGATTGATCTTGTTTTGGACATTTGTCTAATTTCTATCCTTTCTTTATATAATGGCTCCGATTGATTCAAAGGAGAAATTAAAGGATCTCTTAGATAAAGGTTTCATCCGTCCAACTATTTCTCCACAGGGTGCTTCCATTCTTTTATGCATAAGTAGGATGGTTTCCCTTGGGACTGTATAGGTTGTCGGTGGGTCAATAAGGAATTTAAGGTGTCCTCCTTGTGGTGCGGACCTCATATGCATATTCTATAAGGGGCACTCTGTTAGTAGTGCATAATGGTTGATAGATACTGAGTGGAACTTAAGGAATTGTTTGTAGTTGTAATGCACCAAATATAGGTCCCGAGACGTCACACAGTGCTCAAAACTATGAATAGCATTAAGCTAACCCTGTCAGCCTTCAACTAAATCTGAAGCTCAAAGTAGAGAATATGGATATATAATCAAAGCTAAAATGCGCAATCCTGTCTGAGCTAACTAAAATTATCTAAATATAATCTATGAAAATACTAGACTCAAGAGTCTGAACAATCGATACTGGATAATTTGAATCATATCAAGCGGTTTGACAAGTCTTTACTACTAATAACTAAAGAGTCGCTAGGACAAACCCTAGATGACTCGAACTGTCTATACATACTAAATCATCTATACTAAAAATCTGAAAAACTAAATAATTGGGTCCCAGAACTATGAGGTCTCACAAACTATCGGGATGCAGATAGAGATGCTCGAAATAACTCACGTTGCTGAAACTGAGCACCTGAACCTATATTATAAGACAATATAGCACATAGATATATATATTGATCAGTACTTCTGGATTGTATTGAGTATATAGGGGTGAATGCATAAGTAAAAACAATATCTCAACATCTTTATAAATTTGCAAAAGAATGCATGCTAAGTATAGATGACTCACATAAGCTTGAATAACTGAAAGCTGAAAATCTAAAGCAGGTTGTATAAATCTAGTGAGTCATAACACTTAGTTCTAAAAGTTGTACTCGTGTTCCATCTTGAAATCATACTGTCTAAGTGTAGAAAGGACTCACTTTTAGATCTGCAAACTGAAATCTGAAATCTCATAGCTAATATCTTTTGTAAAACAATATCTGAATAAAGTTGTGAGCCTTTACACTTAGTTTCTAAAAGCTTTTCTGTTAGGACTATTATGTTCTGAAATCTATAGTCTATAAGCTTTAGGGAGGCTCTTGTAATCGATATACACTATGTGAGCTATCATAGTGTCCAACGTCTAGTCCCTTATGGGAAAACCTCATATTGGGGAGATGTGTCATACTCTTGCCAGGGAGTATAACCTAATCTAAGTGACCATATCTGTATCTTTCATCCATATAGAAATGGGAGTAATCTGATAATCTGAACCTACACTGGCTCATAGTTCTAGGGCATGAAAACATACCCAACTCGGTGCTAAATACTACTCCCTTTAATCTGTATGCTTATTTTGTTGGAAGTCCACTTTAAAACTAGTATAATGGTTTATAATGAAAACCAACTGTATATCTGTTAATTAAAATTGTAAGTGAAACTGTAAAGTGGATTCCATGTCTAAGTTGAGATCAAAAGACAAAATCTTTATCAAAAATCTTAAAATAAACTAATTATAGGGTGCTTGAAGCATTAACATTCTTGAAAATTCAATATCAACTAGGGCTTAATAACTCATGTATCAAATTCATGTCAAATCATCATAGGGTTTATGCTTGGTAATAAAAATAATGATAATTCAATTCTAAATCTGGGAATTTATATCATACGCATAAAAATATGATAATAGACATGCAATTCAACATCTAAATCACTTGAAATCTCATAATCTTCAAATAGCAATATTTGGGTATGAACCCTAATTTGAAATTTATGGGTAATCATACAAAGCCATGTAAATTTTTAATTAAAAACTAATTTTGGGCACAAGGATGAAAGAATATCCTTGTTCATAACCCCGCATACCTTAATTGATGCAATTACTAAGGAAACTTGAACTAGAATTCCTATTTGAGCTATTGAAGAAGAATTCTTGAAGGTCCAAAATTAGGAACCTTGAATTTTGAGTTATCATGGAAAAAGAATGGTGGAATTTTAATTTCTTGGGGATTAAGTTTTGAGTTCTAGGGTTTTCTTGGTGAGTAATTTGATGAAAAGTGCACATATAATGCTTAGAATAGGTTTAATCTTGTGTTTTACACAATTTGGGGGCTTGGGAAAAGACTAGATTGCCCTTATTAAAATTTTACTCAGAACTGAAAAACCTAATTTTTTGCCCCACCGTGATGCGGTACTATCACGATGGCTTACTGGAAAAGGGAAAATTTCCATCTTGGCCTCTGGCGTGATGCGGTGTAATCGTGTTGCACCACTGTAAAATGACGATTGCCATTTTGCACTTCATCACGACGCAGTGGTTGTCCATTGGGGAATTTTGACGCAATATAGGCAAATCTAGATGAGCTTCTGGAATGGGAAAAACAAGAACCGAAACTTCACCACGACGCGGGATAATTGAGCTGCTCTACTAGAAATCAAAAAATAGCAAATTTGTCATTCATCGCGACGTGGTTCTTATCGCGATGCCATACTATTTTTACTAAAAACACCATAACTTCCCAACTGAGCTGATTTAATTATCTACACATTGGTGGATCTTGAGCTAGAAAATTCCATATGCATCAAGATTTATACCCTTTCAAAGCTAACCCTTGACATACTAGAAGCTAAACTGAGATAGGAAAAAGTATGTGGTATTATAATATCTCCCCCTTGGGAATATTCATCCTCGAATGAGACTATTTAAACTAAAAATGCTGAGAAATCAAGTTTATATGTTGGCATGCACAACTGAAACAAACAGCATGACTGAATCTAAATATACTGAGTGATTGAACTGATTTGCGAATGCATGAATTTTATATGAAGGTGGCTATATGGTTGAATCAGAGACTAGAAAAGAACTGAATTAAGGAAGAGTGTTACCTTCGGCTGAATTTGAGTTCATAGAGAAGAGATGAGGATACTTGGTTCGCATATTTGCTTCTGCTTCCCAAGTTGCACCCTCAACAGATTAATTTTACCAAAGAACTTTGACCTGGGGAACTTCATTGTTCCTTAGTCTACGGATCTGATGATCAAGAACCTCTACTGGAAGTTCTTCGTATGAAAGGTTATTCCGAATATATGTACTTTCTAGAGGGACTACAACAGCTGAATCATCCATGCACCTCTTCAATAAGGGCACATAGAACACTGGATGAACTGATGACAAGTCTGTGGGTAACTCAAGATCATACGCTACCTTTCCTACACGACTCAAAATCCTATAGGGGCCTACATATCGGGGACTAAGCTTCCCCTTTTTGCAAAATCTCTTCACCTTGGGTAAAACTTTCAAATAAATAAGATCATCAACGTCAAACTTAAGATCTCTCTTTCTTACGTTTGGATAATATTTCTGACGGCTCTGAGTTGATTTCAATCTCTCTAGAATCAACTGAACTTTCTCCATGTCCTCAAACACCATATCTGGCCCAATCAAAGTGGCTTTACCCACTTTGAACCAACTAAATGGTGATCTACTTCTCCACCCATAAAGAGCCTCAAACAGGGCCATCTCAATACTAGAATAGTAATTGTTATTATAGGCAAAATTGATCAACGGCAAGTGGTCATCCCAACTACCTTTGAAATCAAGAACACATACCCTCAACATATCCTTTAGAGTTTGAATGGTCCTCTCTACTTGACCATCTCTTTGCGTATGAAAAGTTAAACTGAGATGAACTTGGGTACCAAGACCCTTCTAAAAGACTTTCCAAAACTGAGAGGTAAACTGAGTACCCCTATCTAAAATGATGGACAAAGAAACTCTGTGCAATATAACCAACTCTCTAATATACAGCTTAGCATAATCTTCAGCTATGTAAGATGTGTGAACTGGCAATAAATGAGCTGATTTAGTCAATCTATCTACTGTAACCCAAATCGAATTATATTGTCGACGCGAATAGGGTAGCCCTGTCACAAAGTCTATGTTCACCTCTTCCCACTTCAAAATGGGAATACCAAACTCTTGCAACGTACCACCGGGTCTTTGGTGCTCTACCTTAACCTGTTGGAAAGTTGTACACTTAGCTACAAATTTTGTGATATCTCTCTTCATACCACTTCACCAATAGATTTCCCACAAGTCATGGTATATTTTGGTGGCTCCTGGATGAATGGAGTAACGCACACCATACACTTCTGCCATAATCCATTGCCTTAAATCATCAACACATAGGATACACAATCTATTCTGGTACCTCAATACACCATCTCTACCTTCGGAGAAAACCTCTACTTTTTGGTCTTTAACTGAACCCTTCAGGTTGACCGAACTAAAATCCTTATCCTGCTTCTCCTTCACTTCAGAGACTAGAGAAGATTCTGAACGACTCTGAACCCAAACATTCCTCTCAGCTAATCCAACCAACCTGACACCCAATCTAGTTAACCGATGAACTTCTCAAACTAATTCTTTCTTATAATTCTTCACATGAGCAACACTGCCCATAGACAGTCTAATAAGGGTATCTACCACCACATTGACCTTACCCGGATAATATAACATACTCATATCATAATCCTTCGATAATTCTAACCACCTTCTATGACAAAGATTTAAATCCCTTTGAGTAAGCACATATTGTAAGCTTTTGTGATCCATGAACACATCAACATGCACCCCATAAAGATAGTGCCTCCAGATTTTCACAGAAAACACAACTGCAGCTAACTCAAGATCATGGGTTGGGTAGTTTTTTCATGAGGTTTAAGATGTCTAGAGGAATAGGCTATAACCTTACCTCTCTGCATCAAAACATAACCCAGACCGATTCTAAAGGCATCACAATAGACAACGAACCCATTTGTACCATCAGGTAGTGCTAAAATTGGGACTGGAGTGAGTCGAGTCTTCAACTCCTGAAAACTCTTCTGATAAGAATTTAACCACTGAAACTTAACTTTCTTCTGGGTCAATCTAGACATAAAGGATGAAATAGATGAGAAACTATCAACAAAACATTTGTAATAGCCAGCTAAACCCAAGAAACTTTTAATGTCTGAGGGAGAGATAGGTTTAGGCCAATTTCTCACTAATTTAATCTTTTGGGGATCAACTCTAGTGCCCTCACTGGAAATAATATGAGCAAGAAAATCTACTGATCTTAGCCAAAATTCACTTTTGCTAAATTTGGCAAACAACTGGTGACCTCTAAGAGTTTGTAACACAATTCTAAGATGATCTGTATGATCATCCGCACTATGAGAATAGACAAGAATATCATCGATAATGACTATGACAAACATGTCCAGATACAATTTGAACACTCTATTCATCAAGTCCATGAAAGTTGTTGGGGAATTTGTTAGATCGAAGGACATGACTAGAAACTCAAAATGACCATAACGGGTTCTAAAAGTTATCTTTGGAATATCACATTCCCTTACTCTAAGCTGATGATAGCCAGATCTAAGGCTTATCTTTGAGAAAGAATTTGCACCTTGGAGTTGGTCAAATAAGTCATCAATCCTAGCAAGATGATATGTGTTTTTGATTGTGAATTTATTCATCCGATGATAGTCAATGCAAATTCTCAAAGAATCATCTTTTTTTTGAATGAATAAGATGGGAGCGCCCCATGGAGAAACGCTAGGATTTATGAAACCTTTATCTAAGAGGTCTTTAAGTTTCTCTTTTAACTTTTTAAGCTTGGCTGGATCCATATGATATGGAGGAATATAGATAGGCTAAGTATATGGGAGAAGGTTAATACCAAATTCTATTTCTTTATCGGGAGGTACCCCTGGCAAATCTTCAGGAAAAATATCAGGAAACTCATTGACTACACGGACTGACTGAACTGTTGGAGCCTCAGACTTAGTGTCTTTGACTCAGATTAGATGATAGATACACCCTTCTGAGATCAACTTTCTGGCTTTAAAATAGGATATGAAATGACTCTTAGGAGACATTAAATTACCTTCTTACTCAAAGACTGTCTCATCTGGAAACTAAAGCTTCACCACTCAGGTATGACAATCTATAGCTGCATAAAAAGAATAGAGTTAATCCATACCAAGAATAAGGTCAAAGTCAACCATATCTAACTCTATTAACTCTTCTAGCATGATCTTATGAAGGACAATGATAGTACACTTTCTACAGATTTGCTTGGCAATAACTGTCTCACCCACTGGGATAGAAACCAAGAAGGGCTCAGAAAGCTTTTCAGGACCTACTTCAAAATTAATTGCAACTAATGGGGTCACATAAAAAAACTTGACCCGAGATCTAACAACACATAAACATCAAGATAGAAGACATGAAGTATACCAGTAATAGTATCTAGTGAATCCTCCTACTTCTAATGGGATGGTAAAGCATAAAACTAATTCTGGAGCTGACCGCCACCGATACTGGATGATGCACCCTAAGAATGGCCTGGGCAACCTAGAGGAGCTAGTGCACTAGTATCCTGAGTCTGGGGATGAACATCCCTGTTTCCCTGCTGAGCATGCAGACACTCTTTGATTCTATGACCTAACTTACCACAACCATAGCAACTTTTCTATCCAAGCAAGCACTCACCAGGATGATTCTTACTATATTTAGCATATGGAGGATAACTGGGCTTTTCACTCATACTATTCTAAGATCTGGACAGAAGTCTTACCTTACTGTTCTTGCCTAGATTTAGGGGTGGGAGCTAAAGCAGAAGATGGTACTGGCATAGATTAACGATTTTGAAACTACGAACAATTTCCCCCTCCAAACCTAGTCTGGCTATACTCAAACTGCTCGATTCTAGTCTTCTTATTCCTCTCTCTCCCCTTTAACTTCTTTGCCTCAATCTGTTGAGCATGAATCATCAATCTAGAAAGATCTGTTTCCCCTATGAGCATGCAATCCTACACTCCTTGACTACCAAACCAGATAATCCAGTAACATGCAATCCTACACTCCTTGACTACCAAACCAGATAATCCAGTAACAAACTTACTCATACTCACCCTAGGGTCAACCATTGTATCAGGGGCATACTTAGACAACTGATTGAACTTAAGGCAGTACTCTTTCACTATCATCGAGATGTACCTCAGGTTCACAAACTCCTCTACCTTAGCTTCTCTCATTTCACACGTAAAGAACCTGTCTAGAAATACATCCTGAAACACTTGCCAACTTATATGAGCTACATATTACCTCTACCATTCTTTCATATAACCACCCAATCATACGTTATATCTTTCAATCTATAGGATGCCAACTCTACAGTCTCCATCTCAGAAACATGCATAATCTGGGTGATCTTTTTCACCTCATCAAAATAAATTTGTAGGTGCTCACCTGCTTTTGACCCAAAGAACTCTAGCGGATTCATTCTTATGTAGTATCGGATTCTGCTTGCTACTGAATCCCCATTTTACTGAAATGGGACTACCGCCTGATGGTTTTCCTAAATATTAGAAATCACAGCTTTAGCCAATACCTAAAAGGCAACTCAAAATTTAGAATGGTATACATTCTCATTAAGAGGGTCAGCAGGCTGGGGTGGCTGGTTATCATTTCTGCGAGCATTAGCTCGACGAAAAGGCATATTCAACTATCACATAAAAGCATGAGTTAAAATTAGATGGAGATACTGTAACCATGATAGATCATAAAAGAAAGAAATGATTTCCTAAAAATATCCCATAGCCTCTTGCTAAAAAATGTGGCACGCTTCACACCCATGATCAAGACTCTATGTAACACGGCATGTCTAACTCTCTGGGACTCTTATAAATCTTAGGCTCTGATACCAAGTTTGTAACGCCTCAAAAATAGGTCCCGAGATATCACACAGTGCTCAAGACTATGAGTAACCTTAAGCTAACCCTATCAGCTTTCTACTAAATCTGAAGCTCAAAATAGAGAAATATGGATACATAATCAAAGCTAAAATATGGAATCTTATCTAAGCTAACTGAAATTATCTGAATATAATCTATGAAAATACTAGACTCAAGAGTCTGAACAATCAATACTGGATAATCTAAATCATATCTAGCAGTCTGACAAGCCTTTACTACTAAAACTAGAGAGTCACTAGGACAAACCCCAGCTGACTTGAACTATTGTAAATACTGAATCATCTAAACTAAAAAGCTAAAAAACTGAATAATTGGGTCCCCGAACTATGAGGACTCACCAACTGTTGGGATGCAGATAGAGATGCTCAAAATCACTCACACTGCTGAAACTGAGCACCTGAACCTACATTATGAGACAATGTAGCACATAGACATATATATGGATCAGTACTTCTAGGTTGTACTGAGTATGCGGGGGTGAATGCATAAGTAAAAACAATATCTCAACATCTTTATAAATTTGCAAAAGAATGCATACTAAGTGTAGATGACTCACATAAGCTTGAATAACTGAAAGCTGAAAATCTAAAGCAGGCTGTATAAATCTAGTGAGTCATAACGCTTAGTTCTAAAAGTTGTACTTGTGTTCCATCTTGAAATCATACTATCTAAGTTTAGAAAGGACTCACTTTTAGATCTGTAAACTAAAATCTGAAATCTTATTGCTAATGTCTTTTGTAAAACAATATCTGAATAAAGTTGTGAACCTTTACACTTAGTTTCTAAAAGTTTTTATGTTAGGACTATTCTGTTCTGAAATCTGTAGTCTGTAGGCTTTAGAGAGCTTCTTCTAATTGACATACACTATACGAGCTATTATAGTGTCCAACATCTAGTTCCTTTATGGGAAAACCTCACGTTGGGGAGAGGTATCATACTCTTGCAAGGAGTATAACCTAATCTAAGTGATAACATCTGTATCTGTCATCCAAATAGAAATAGGAGTAATCTGATAATCTGAACCTACGTTGGCTCGTAGTTCTGGGGAATAAGAACATACCCAACTCGGTGCTAAATACTACTCCCTTTAATCTATATGCTCATTCTATTGGAATTCCACTTTAAAACTAGTATAATGGTTTATAATGAAAACCAACTATATATATGTTAATTAAAACTGTAACTAAGACTGTAGAGTGGATTCCATGTCTAAGCTGAGATCAAAATATCAAATCTTTATCAAAAATCTTAAAATAAACTAATCATAGGGTGCTTGAAGCACAAACATTCTTGAAATATCAATATTCAATTAGGGCTTAATAACCCATGCATCAAATTCATGTCAAATCATCATAAGGTTTATGCTTGGTAATAAAAATAATAATAATTCAATTCTAAATCTGGGAATTTATATCATACACATGAAAATACGATAATAGACATGCAATTCAACATCTAAATCACTTAAAATCTCATAATCTTCAAATAGCAATATTTGGGTATGAACCCTAATTTGAAATTCATGGGTAAACATACAAAATCATGTAAATTTTTAATTAAAAAGTAATTTTGGGTACAAGGATGAAAGTATATCCTTGTTCATAACCCCACATACCTTAATTGATGCAATTACTAAGGAAGTTTGAACTCGAATTCCTATTTGAGCTATTGAAGAAGAATTCTTGAAGGTCCGAAATTGGGAACCTTGAATTTTGAGTTATCATGGAAAAAGAATGGTGGAATTTTGATTTCTTAGGGATTAAGTTTTGAGTTCTAGGGTTTTCTTGGTGAGTAATTTGATGAAAAGTGAGCATATAATGCTTAGAATAGGTTTAATCTTGTGTTTTACACGATTTGGGGGCTTGGAAAAAGACTAGATTGCGTTTTTAAAATCTTACTCGGAACTGGAAAACCTAATTTTTAGCCCAACCGTGATGCGGTGGTACTGCGGTGGCTTACTGGATAAGGGATAATTGCCATTTTGGCCTCTAGGGTGATACGGTGTAATTGTATTGCATCATGTAAAATATATGAGTGCCATTTTGCACTCCACCGCGATGCAGTGGCTGTCCATTTTGGAATTTGGACGCGATATAGGTAAATTGCGATGAGCTCCTAGAATGAAATGAATGGGAATAATAACTTTACCACGATGCGGGCTAATCGCGGTGCTCTACTGGAAATTGGAAAATAGCAAATTTGTCCTTCATCGCGATGCAGTGCCTGTCGCGATGCCATACTACTTTTACTAAAAACGTCATAACTTCCCAACCGAACATCGAATTAAGAAAAAATTGGTATCATTAGAAAGTTGATTCAATACATATTGGTGGGCCTAGATCTGGAAAATTCCACATGCATCAAGAGTTATACCCTTTCAAAGCTAACCATTAACACACTAAAAGATAAACTAAGCTAGGTAAAGTATGGGGTATTATAGTAGTAAAGGAAGTCTGTTAGCTCGGGAGATAGCAATATGAGAATCATAGAGGTAGATAGTAGGCTTAGTGAGGTATGCAGAAAGGGTGAGGTTGATGGCTTAGGGGATACAGGAATGGGAAAGTTGTGACTTATAGGCCAGACATTTAGGTTGAACTGATAAAATTGGAGCTAAGTCATTGGATGGGTTAGGGCATGGAGCTTGTAAGATCATGCGTGACTTTAGGTAGCATTTGGACGGATGACGTTTTAGTTATAGGATTACCAAGTGTCCCTAGTGTACGCCCTTGGTGGTACCCATTAGAGAGAAATATTGTGCTTATAGGTTTAATAAGATAGAAGTCGTGGGTTAATCTTATATTTTCTTCTAGTGGTGGACTTCAAGGGAAGATTTTGGGGTGACTACTAAAACTAAGGTTATGGAGAAGAAGGGGAGGATGAGGTGAGGTTATTGTCATGGGGACTAGTTAGGAGAGGATTTGGTGGTGAAGAATCCTTATGATAATAAGAGGTTACTAAATCTTTAGAAGGGTAGGCCATACCGTAGGTATAGAAGAAAGAAGCTCAAATGTTATGATTGACGGATATGCCAAATCGTTATGTTGAGTACTTGAGAATCTTGATGGGGCATGATCTTGACTATAGTGATAGAAGCGGAGCTGTGATTCAGGATGGATGTAAGGAATAGAACCCCGTTGCCTAAGTGACATGACCCGAACCAGGGCCTTGTCATAATAGGCATCCCAAGTCTAACCAGGACTAGAGACCACCCTTATTACCCAACCCAAACAACCTACACATATCCTAAGTCGGATGAATCCCGAATGTATAATAATATAGTGTGTAAGCATAACCTAAGAATCTGGGATAGGTCTATAACCGTGACCAACCCAAATAAGTCCAACCATCCATTATCCAACCAATAACCATTACCAAACCAAACCGTGAACCAAATGAACTCCAATATAAATATATACAATCCAAAACAAAAAAAAGAATGGAACAATCATAAATTCAGTCCAACAGTATCAACCCCAATACCAAAGCCAATACTATGGCTTACACCAATACCGATCCCACCCATTCCAACCCATAGTAGTCACACAAGCCTCTATCCAAAGAAAAATATTATTCGGTTGGGACATGTCCCCAACCATAGACAAAACCAATATCCATAAAATAAACTAAGTATGTAAAGACATCCATGATATGAAATAGAGCCTTTCGGAATATGGAAGCTTGCCACTTCAATCCATTAGCTGATCCTGGATTCGATTGCTAAGCAGGAGGAGTAAATTGGCCGGTTCTTACATCGCATAGGGGTAGAGCCACCCAAAGATAGGTTTGCGAGTGAACACTAGCATAAACTCAGAATAAGGATAAAATAATACCATCCAGTAAAATCAAGTAAACCAACCATATATATAACCATGCGAGGGAAGGGAATCAGGTTTATCATGCCTTTAAAACCATTAACCTGGGTATGTGTAGATTAATTGTCCTAAAACCACCCATAGGCTATATGGGTCCAGTGAAACCTCCTGAACGGGCCCTAATGTGTGTAACCACACGAACCGAAGATACCATAAGAGTAGGGGATTTGAAAGTACCCTTCGCTCTCTATGATACATGTGTAGAGTGTACTTAGGGGATTCCCATGTACCTCATAGTATCATATAAGGTCACTATGACTACCCCTCATGTTGATAACTATGAGTTTCTAGTATCCGTCTTTAGACTCGCACCTTCACAGTTAGCTATCACACCCTGCTATTAATTCCTAATTAAAACCATTTCCAACTAACCAAACCATTATTCCATTATTATTAACTAAGACTATAAGTAGTGGTATAGTCATACCGACTATAGCTTGCAAACAATCTCCTTAGCCAACCTTTTTAAGTAAAGGGATTCCCATATACCCATAGATTATATTATAAAGTTAACTTGGGGGATTCCCGTGTACCCCACAAGTGTTCCATTATTAAGTTCACTTGGTGGAATCCCATGTACCCCACAAGTTGCTCATTAATATGTTTACTTGGGGTATTCTCTTTGCCCAACTAGGATGTTTAATTAACCATAACCATGACCACTAAACCTTACCATTTAACCATTACAAATCATTTATGCCATTTAGAGCTCCATTATCAAACCATGCCATGCAATAGTTCCATTAAAAGTTCAATAATCTAATAAAAGCATTCTTATTGGCAATTTATCAAATATGTTGGGGGCATGGTATTTTCGAAAACCAATTCCAATTACAAATTAATCATTCCCATGCAACCAATTGTCCAAACCACCATTAAAGCATGTAAAACATAATTAAAACATGGGAAAATCATAACCAAATATTTAATACCAAAACCCCAACATATATTTAAAAACCCAAAACCATACAATAATCATGCCATGAAAACATTATATAAATCATGCCTTTAGTTGGAACTAACAATGAGGGAGGAGTACATGCCTTAGTTTATGAAGTGGATGGAAAGAAATCACTCAAACAAGCCCCAAGTTGCTCCTCTAGATGAAACCCTAGACTTCTTTAACCCAAGATACTTAGAGAGAACTAGAGAGTGTTTCTAGGTGTTTAAGATTAGAATAATAGGGTAAATGATATCCCAATAGAGTTATAAGTCATGGGGCCTTAAGTGGTTAAGTGGAAAAATATCCAGATTACCTCCAACTTAACTGTATAAAATCCCTGCAGGTAGGTACGACTCCACCATACCATCCGTACCCTCCAATACGACTGGTACCCACCACTCATACCCTAGACCTCCTTCTTGAACCCAACACTGTCTAGCATATGACTTACCCAATTCGTGTCGTACACAAACTATACAATCAGTATCCCTAAACCGTATCCCTGGCGGAATAGAATCAAAAGAGGTTTGATCACTGTCTTCCATACGAGTCAATGGTATGACTTGTACCCTA
Organism: Capsicum annuum; assembly: GCF_002878395.1. NCBI lineage: Eukaryota > Viridiplantae > Streptophyta > Magnoliopsida > Solanales > Solanaceae > Capsicum > Capsicum annuum. Next base: position 89,884,471 of record NC_061116.1, on the reverse strand, counting down.
TCTTTTGGCTCATGGTGAGCCACTCGTACCCAGATCCAACTTTTGTTACTAAGTCTCATATTAAGTAAAGGAACAAACCAAACCATACTACCCGTATCCTCCAAGTCGTACCCATTCCAGAACCCAATCCAAACCACTAATCAACACTGGTTAGTATAAGACCAAGCCTTACCAACTGTACCCCAACATATGACTTGTACCCGCTAGTCATATCTTTACCAGAAACTAGAAATCCCAGAAATTTTCTAAGATTTCAAAAATCAGGGTGTTTCAGTCTCTCCCACTAGGATCATTCATCCCCAAATAATGAACAAGGTAGGTCAAACACAAGCACGATTCATTTACATTATCAAATATCAATCCAACCTTTAACCAAGTTAGAAAATAAATATGCAAATATATATTCTAGCCCTTAACTAAGTTAGAAAATAAAGATGCGCTCAAGAACACATACCTTCCGCACAAATATCTGAAGCAGAAAACAAATGCAAATTTTTGGACTTCATGTCTGCTTTCGCTTCCGACGTAGCCTCTTCCACGTTGTGGTTCCGCCATAGAATCTTAACCAAGCAACATCTTTGGTCCATAACCGATGAACCTGTTGATCCAATATCTCAACTAGTATCTCTTCATAAGACAAAGAATCCGAGATATCCATTTCTCTCATAGAAACCACTGAAAAAGGATCACCAAGACACTTTATCAACATAGAGACATCAAATACCAAATGAATGGAGCTCAAACTAGAGGGAAACTCCAATTCGCACGCCATGTTATAAACCCTCCATAAAATCACAAAAGGACCCACATACCAGGGACTGAGCTTCCCTTTTTTATCAAACTACATCACTCACTTAATGGGAGATACCTTTAGGAATACCTTATCCCCAACCTCAAACTCTAAATCTCTACGCCTTACATCCGCATAGGATTATTGGAGAATTTGGGAAGCCTTAAGCCTATCTTTAATCACCTTTACCTATTTTATATCCTGATAAACCAAATTTGGACCAAAAATATCTCCCTTACCTAGCTCAAACTACCCAATAGGTGATCTATACCTCCTACCATACAATGATAACTATTATTGTAGCAAACTCTACCAAAGGTAGATGCTCAACACAATTGATATCATAATCAATCACACATGCACGAAGCATGTCCTCCAATGTCTGAATAGTTCTCTTTGCTTGCCAATCCATCTGCGGATAAAAAGCAGTACTCAGACTAACCTTAGTACCCAGCCACTTCTGAAAAGATCGCCAGAAGTAAGATAAAAACTACGTACCACGATCAGAGATAATCAAAACAGGTACCCTATATAGCTTTATAATCTCTTGAATATACAACCTCGCATAGTCCTCTACCGAGAAGTTAGTTCGCACCGGTAAGAAGTGAGCGGACATTGTCATCCTGTCCATGATAACCCAAACTGACTCAAATTGGTTTTGATACCAAGGAAGACGAGTAACAAAATCCATATTTATTACCTCCTATTTCCATTCAGGTAACTTAATTTCCTGATACAACCCTCCAGGCCTCATGTACTCAACTTTGAGTTATTGGCACACCATGCAATTGGCCACAAAATCAGTTATATCCTTCTTCATACCATTCAAACAATACATCTCCTTGATATCATGATACATTTTCTTGAACCAGGATGAACAACATAGTGTGATTCATGCACCTCAGCCAAAACTCTTTGTCGCAACCCATTGATGTCAGGAACATATAACCTCTCTTGGTACCACAAAGAACCATTATCATTGATCTTAACCTTCAACCTTACTCTTGTTTTTCATCAAGATGGGATCTAGTATTTGTTTCTCCTTGACCTCTATACCAAGATATGATCAAACCACTTCATGTACCATCACACCACCATCATTGAAATCTAAGAGGTGAACTCTAAAATTAGCCAAGCAGTAAGTATCCTTCACCAATTTCTATTTCTTCTTATCCATATGAGCTAAATTTCCTATGGACAACCTGTTAAGAGCATCAACAACCACATTATCTTTACCTTGGTGGTGGTAAAGACTCATATCATAGTCCTTGAGAAGCTCCAACTATCTCCTCTGCCTAAGAGTTAGCTCCTTCTGATTGAACATATACTGTAGACTCTTGTGATCTGAAAAGATGTCCACGTGCACTCCATATAAATAAAGTTGCCAGATTTTCAAAGAAAACACCACAACTAAAATCTCTAAATCATGAGTAGGATAATTCTTCTCATGTACCTTCAACTGCCTGGAAGCATAGGCAATCACCTTACCATGTTGAATCAAAATCCATCTAAGTCCTACCCGAGATGTATCATAATAAACCACAAACCCCTCATTACCTTTAGGTAACGTCAAAATCAGAGTTGAAATTATCTTATCTTTTAGATTCTTGAAACTCCCCTCACAAGCATTCAACAAAGAAAACTTTACCTTCTTCTGAGTCAACTTAGTCAATAGGGAAACTATCGTCAAGAAGCTTTCCACAAACCTCCTATAATATCCAGCCAAACCTAAGAAACTTTAAATATTGGTTGGAGTCATAGATCTAGGTCACCTTTTAACCACAACCACCTTTTATGAATCCACCATGATCCCCTCACTATAAATAATATGATAAAAAAAGTTACAGTGTTCAACAAAAACTCACACTTGGAGAATTTGGCATATAACTACTGCTTTTTGAAGGTCTGCAACACCATACAGAGGTGATTAACATGATATACCTCACTCTTAGAATAAACCAGAATGTCATCAATGAACATAATGAAAAAAAGATCCAGAAACTGCCTGAAACCCTGCTCATCAAATCCATAAATGCCACTAGGGTATTAGTCAAATCGAATGACATAACTAGGAACTCAAAGTGCCTATACTAAGTACGAAAAGCCATCTTAGGGATATCTTCCTCCCTAATCTTAAGAGATGATACCCAGACCAAAGATCTATCTTCGAAAAGAATTTAACACCTTGCAACAAATCAAACAAGTCATCTATCTTTGGAAGAGGATACTTGTTCTTAACTGTACCATATTCAATTATCGATAGTCAATGTACATCCAAAGGGAACCATTCTTTTTTCGCACGAATAACACCGGTGCACCCCACATGGATACACTAGGGAAAATGAAACCCTTATTCAAAAGCTCCTTAAGTTACTTCTTAATTTTCCTCAACTCAGCAGGAGCTATTCTATAAGGAGGAATATATATTGGACGAGTGTCTAAAACCAAATCAATCCCAAACTCAATCTCCCTATCCGGAGGAACACCAATAAGATCATCCAGAAAGACCTCAAAAACCTCATTTACCACTAGAACCGAATGTAAAGAAGGACCTTTCGAGTTAAAATCTTTACCTGGACTAGATGATAGAGAAACCCTTTTGAGATTAATCTCCAAGATCTAAGATAAGAAATAAACCTTCCCCTAAGAGCTAGGGAACCACCATCCCACTCAATAATTAGTTCACCAAGGAACCTAAAGACAACCTTATGGGTCCAATTATCTAAGGACATGTAACAAGAGTGTAACCAATCCATCCCTAGAATAATATCAAAATCCACCATATCAAGGTCAAACAAATCTACCAAAGTTTGTCTACAACCAACAGATACCACACACACCCTATAGACCCTTTTAGCAATCACAGAGTCACCTACCAGGGTAGAAATAGAAAAAGAATCCAAAAGAACCTCAGCATCAAAACCAAAATACACAGCCATAAATGTGGTCACATATAAAAGAGTGGACCCCGAATTAAGCAAATAATATATGTCATGGGAAAAGATTAATAACGTACTAGTAATAATATTAGGTGATGCCTCAGATTCCTGTAGAGTAGCAAGAGCATATAACCTATTCCAACTTGTGCCTGTACCAAAAGTAGAAACAGATACAGAAACAGCATCTTTTGGTTCAGGAGCTATAGATGAAGCAACCAGAGCCTAACTCGCTCTTGAAGAACTCTTACTAACCAAACAGTTTCTAAGCATATAGCCTGGCTAACCATATTTGAAACACCTATCCCTTCTCTTATCATAGAAACCCCTATGCAACCTACCATAAAATAAAAAAGGAGCACATGATGAGGCCGACTGAGACCCACTTGCCTGGGATTGGTCACCCTATGCTCAAAAGTTATCTCTACCCTACTGACGCCTATCACCCAATTATTTCGGGTAAGGAGCACTGGTTGTAGAGAAGAAACCAAAACTCCCCCACTTTTTCTTTGGCCACTTGCTACCATCCCGACTACCTTGTTGTTGCCCACTACTTTGTTCAAAAGACCTGAACTTCTTACCCTACCTTTACCCAAATTCATCCTACTTTCTCTTTTCTTTCTCCACCTATTGCATACAAACCACTAACCTAGACATATCCATACCCTTAATTAGCAATGCAATCTTGATTTCAAGGGTCAAATCCCAAGACAGTCTAGAAGAAAAATTTCTTATCTTGTCCCTCATATTAGACACCAAATCTGGAGCATACCTTGACAGCTGATGAAATTTCAAGAGATATTCCTTGACAGACATCTTTCCTTGTCTCGGATTAGCAAACTCCTTTGTCTTTACTTTTCTCAACTCCTAAGGAAAGAAGTGGTCCTAAAAAGTATTATAAAAAGTCCCCTATAATGTTGACTCCTCAACATTACCTCTTACCCTATCCTACTCCTTGTGTTATTAGTATGCCATATCCTTAAACTGGTAAGCAGTAAAAATCACCCCTTCCATATTTATGGACTGCATCACTGTAAAGATTTTTTACATTTCATCCAAGAAACCCTAAGGATTCTCCTCTACCTTCACATTAGTAAAATTAGGAGGATTCATCTTCATAAACTGGCTAACCCTTATGGCCTCAAGAGATGTAACACCAGATGCATCCCGCTTAACCTGAGTAACCAACTGTGCAATAACATGAATCAATTGATGAAATAATGCATTTGTCACCTTATCCCGAGGAAGACGAGTACCAACTGGTGAAACTCTAGAAATATCAAGGACCAGACCTCTAGATCGAGTATGGATCCCTCATGTTCGTTCAACATGGTCCCTAATTAGAACATAAGAGATACCGTGCATCTCAGATTGTCGAGGCATAATTTGAAAAATAAAAAAACCAAAATGAGATAAGATTCCAAGACTTAGACTCCAAGCTTGAAAATAGAATACTAAGAAAGTAAAATATTCCTATATATTTTGTAGCCTCTTCCTTATAAGTGTGGCGTACTACACACCCTTAAAAAAGACTCTGGTCGACGTGGCTTGAGGACTCCCAATTGACCATAAACCTAAAGCTTTGATACCAACTTGACACGACTTAAACTAAGGACTTATTATAATAGATATCCTATATCTAACTAAGACTGGAGACGGCCCCTGTTACCTAACCCAAATAACCTACATATATCCTGAGTCGAATAAATCTCAAATATATATAACGATAGCAATTAAGAATAACCTAAGACTCTGGGATAGGTCTATAATCATGACTAACCCAAACAAGTCCAACTATCCATTATCCAACCAATAACCACTACAAAACCAAACTGTGAACCAAATGAATTCCAATATAAATATATATAATCCAAAATAAAAGAGGATGGAACAATCATAAATTCAGTCCAACGGTATTAGCCTAAATACCAATGCCAATACTATGGGTGACACCAATACCGATCCCTCTCATTCTAATCTACAGAGTCATACAAGCCTCTATCCAAAAAAAATATTTGGTTGGGACATGCACCCAACCATAGAAAAAACCAATATCTATAAAATAAACCAAGTATGTAAAGACATCCATGATATGAAATAGAGCCTTTTAGAATATAGAAGCTCACCATTTCAATCCAGTAGTTAATCCTTAATTCAATCACTAAGCAGAAAGAGTAGAATGTTTGGTTTCTCTATCATTTGGGGATACAGCCACCCAAAGATGGGTTAGTGAGTAAAGACTAGCATAAACTCATGATAAGGATAAAATAATGTCATCTATTAAAACCAAGTAAGCAAACCATTCATATATATAAATATAACCATGTCGAGGAAGGAAACCGAGTTTAGCATGCCTTTCAAACCATTAACCTGGGTATGTGTAGCTTAACTATTCTAAATCCATCCATCGTCTATATGGGTTAATTGCAACCCCTTGAATGGGCCTTGATGCATGTAGTAGCACAAACCAGAGATACTATAATAATAGGGGATTCCTAAGCACCCTTCGCTCTCTATGATACATATGTACAGTGTACTTAGAGGATTCCCATGTACCTCATAGTATCATATAAGGTCACTAATGTCCGTCTATTAGACTCGCACCTTCATAGTTAGCTATCACAGCCTGCTATTAATTCCTAATTAAAACTATTTCCAACCAACCAAACCATTATTCCATTATTATTAACTAAGACTATAAGTAGTGGAATCGTCATACCGACTATAGCTTGCAAATAATCTCCTTAGCCAACCTTTTTAAGTAAAGGAATTCCCATGTACCCATAGATTATATTATAAAGTTAACTTGGGGGATTCCCGTGTACCCCACAAGTGTTCCATTATTAAGTTCACTTGAGGGAATCCCATGTACCCCACAAGTTGCTCATTAATATGTTTACTTGGGGTATTCCCTTTGCCCAACTAGGATGTTTAATTAACCATAACCATGACTACTAAACCTTACAATTTAACCATTCCAAACTATTTAAACTATTTATTCCATTTAGGGTTCTACTACCAAGCCATGCCATGCAATAGTTCCATATTGTCTAAGTCATACCCATTCCAGAACCCAATCCAACACACCAACCATCACTGGTTAGTGTACAACCAATCCTTACCAATTGTACTCCAGCATATGACCTGTACCCTCTAGTCGTATCTTGACTAAAAACCAAAAATTTAGGAAATTTTCTAAGGTTCAAAATCCAGGGTATTTCACTAAGTTAAATTCTTTTAGACCTGAATAGGCTTAAATTTGGAAGTAGTGTGTAGCTAGATTCAGGATCTCATAGTGGTGTGTCTCTGGGAAATTGTAAGTTGAATTGGAGTTTCCATCTAGCATGAGTTCCATTTATCCAGTATTTCATGTGTATGTGTTGCAAAAAGGTGTAGTGATCTTTCATTTGTTGTTCCTCTGGGAGGGTTTGATATTTTGGACTGTTTGTCCTATAAGGAGGTCCCAGTAAGGATCTTGGGTTGGAAAGTTCGTCGGTTGCGAACAAAAGGAGTGGCTTTAGTGAAGGTTCTATGGTGGAACCAAAAGTCTGAGGAAGCTATTTGGGACGCTCAAGAGGATATGAAGTCCAAAGTACTCATTCCTAACACTGATTTTGAAAATTATGCTTGAGGTATGTGTTGATCTTCTCATCTTTATTTTATTACTTTTTTTTCTAATTTGGTTGAAGGGATGTTTGATGTGTATTAATGTGTTAACTTGTGTTTGTGCTTGCCTTTACCCATCATTTAAAGAAGCATGATCCAAGTGGAGGAGTTTGAAATACCCTGGGTCTTTACCTCTAGGAAAATTTCTTAATTTTAAGCTCAGTAGACATCATATGACTTTTGAGTACTAGTAGATGATGTGGTATGATTTAGAGTGCCTCCTCTCGTATGATAATCAACATGGTTGGGTTGTATTCTTTCTAAAGTATGAGTAGCCATCTTGCTTTGCATATGTTAGGGTAAGAGGTGTACATGGCTAAGTCGTATGATGCCCTAAACTTAGCCTAGTAGATTTTGTCTAGGGTATGGGTTAAGGGGTACTTCTCGTATATTAGGATATGAGTTAGCCCTAAGTGGCCATATGTTGGTCAGTATGAGGGTCCAAGATGGTTCTAGGGTATGAGATAATGGTACCACTCATACCCTAGGGTACGGTTTAGGAGGTGTGGTCGTACCCTCCTGCAGTCAAATTTTCAGCTTTTGAGGAAAGTTTGGACCTTTCCCACCTCAAAACCCTTAAGTCTCTACATTATATAACACTTGGTGGCCTCTTATAACTCACTTAGAAAGACAAAAACACTCTCAATATCCTCTCTAAATGGTAAGGTCTTGGTGGTCATGGTTTAATTGAAAGCCTTGAGAGGTACATGGGAATCCCCCAATCAAACTTAATAATAAACTACTTGTAGGGTACATGGGAATCTCCCAAATAAATTTAATGATAATGAGATTTATAGATACATGGGAATCCTTTCTTAAAATATTGGATAAGAACATTTCTTTCAAGCTATAGTCGGTATGAAGATACCACTTCTTATAGCCTTGGTTAATAATAAATGGAATTTGTGGTTTGGATGTGTGCTAATGGTTTTAATTAGGCAATAATGGTGGATTGTGATAGCAAATCGTGAAGGTATAAGTCCAATGGACGGACATTGGAAACTCATGTTTCCTTACATGAGGATTGGTTATAGAGACCATATACTTATTGGGTACACGGTAATCCCCTAAGTTAAACTTGTATATATGTATCATGGAGGGCGAAGGGTACACAGGAATCCCCTACCCCTATGGTATCTCTGGTTCATGCGGCTACACATATTGGGATAAGCGGGTGAACGCTAACATGCACTCAGGATAAGGATAACATAATTCCAACCTTTAAAACCAGGTAAACAACCATATGCATACACATCCATACACATATGCGCATATATATATATATGTGCAGGGAAAGAGAACCGGGTTTAGAATTCCTTTACAACCATTAACCTGGGCATGTGTAGCTTAACCGTCATAAAACCACCCATAGGCTATATGGGTCCAGTGTTACCCCCTGGATGGGCCCCAGTATTGTAGCTGCATGAACCAAAGATACCATAGGGGTAGGGAATTCTTGTGTACCCTTCACCCTCCTTGATACATATATACAAGTGTAACTTATGGGATTGTCGTGTAACTCACAAGTATATGGTTTCCATGACCAATCCTTATATCGGCAAATATGAGTTTTTAGTATCCGTCCATTGGACTCACACCTTCATGGTTAGTTATCACAACCTGCCATTATTACCCAATTAAAATCATTAGCACGCAACCAAACCACCAATTTTATTTATTACTGACCAAGGCTATAAGAAGTGGTATTGCTATACTGACTATAGCTTTCAAGTAATGCCCTTATCCAACCTTTTAAGGGATTCTCATGTACCCAAAGATTCCATTATTATTAATTTTACATGTGGGATTTCCATGTACACCACACGTATTTCATTATTAAGTTTGCTTGGGGGATTCTCATGTGCCCCGCAAGGCTTTTAGTTAAACCATGAGAACAAAGACCTTATCATTTAACCTCTAACATTATTTAATACTTCAAATACCTTCACATAATAGATAGTTAATAATTTAGCCACTTATCATCTTATCATCTCAATATTGAATAAATTTATCCATATTCGACTAGTCTTAGGAGGTACCGGATATTACAATCACGGCATTAGAATTTTAGATTTTGACAATATTCCCTCCTAATCAATAAAAAAATAAAAGGTGAAAGTCATCTTTTTTGTTTAGCTTTATTAGGAAAATCAAGTTCTTCAACACATAATTAATTCATCGAATCCCTCTATTTAACTTTTTATATAATGATATTGTTAATCCCTTTTCACCTTTATTATTTTACTTATGATACAAATGTGCCATATAAAAGTTAATTTTGTGAGGCAATTCAATCAAAATATAAATCTTGATTTTTTTTTATTTTTGTTATAGTTTTAATATTATGTGTATTAAGTAGTTACATGGGGCTTTGAGCTAAAAGTGACAAAAGAGTTTGAAAATGAGGTGTAGGTGACTCAAGTCCTAATAATTGAGTGTAGGTGACAATTACTTTATTATGGATTAAGAAATTTGGTTAAGTTTGAGAATAACTCATAAATTTTTAAATTTACACTTTGATCCAAATGATTACACAATATAACGGGAAATGGAGGGAAAAAACACATTTCTCTCTCTTCTCATCCATTATTTTTCTCTCTCTTAGTGATTTTTGTTGTTCATTGTTGCTTCTACTTTATTCATAATCTTATGCTTCATTATCATCATCTTTATCTTATTCTTTTTGGCCATTGTTGTTGTTGTTGTTGTTGTTACCGTTACTGCTGCTATTTAACCAATTTCTTAGGTCAAATTTTATTTCATACATTACTTTTCACTTTGGCATTACTTCATAGGAGACTTTGGTAAATGAAATTATGATTTTTAGTTGAATTTTCCATATTATAACTATTATTATGTTGTTTTTTCAACAATAGATAGCATGCAAACGCGAATACAACGTACGAGACATCTGTTTAAATAGATCAATCATCTGTTGCGACAGATGAACCATCTGTTACAATGGAAGACATATGTGTAGACACCTAATTTCGTCCCTCCCCGATATCGTTTTTACCCATTTTTTACTTTATCCTACCATGTACCCTCACCTATGTAATTATACCCCGCAAAAAATACAAAAATAACAACCCTTAACAAATTTTATCTTATTTTAATCCTATCCTAACAACCTCTCTAATTAAAAGTAGACACCTCACCATACCCTACCCTTCCTACCCTACCTACCCCATGCACCCCCCATTATCAATACTCAGGGCAAATAGAAAAAAAAGGGGACCACTCACGAATTTGGCTTCTCTTTAAAAGAAAAACAATGAAGATAAAGTGAAAAAGAGGAGAGCATACACTCATTCACCTGCTTCTTCATGGGCACACATAAAAGAATCTTCTATTCTTTAATTCTCCACACATATACACTCATTCACATAGAATTCTCTACACACTACACACACAACCACAATAATCGCTCATCCTTAATAATTTGCACACACACCCATATACGGGTATATACACACATCATCAAAAAGGGAAAAATATAGCTGAATTAGAGATTGGGAAAGGTGAACGGAGGAAGATAGGTTAGAAACAGTGACAGAATAGGGGAGGGGATATCAAACAAGACAACATCAACAGGAAAAGAGAGAAATCGCAAGAGAAGAGGATTTTTCCTATAGGTTCTCACCAGAAAATATTGCTACCGTCCTTTCTTCTCCATTTCGTTCATTGTTGGAGCTCACCAGAGCTCTAACGATACGAAGAATTAAACCCAACTCCATTCGACCAAATTTACTAAGTTCAATACGTTTTACGTCTGACTCCATTTGAAACTCACCAGAAAACGTCTCAAAATCGCCCAAAATAGTTCCATGATACGATTGTTTCGATGAAAACCACAATCAAATAACTATATCAAGGTTGGTTTTTTTCTATTGGTGAGTTCAAGGTTGAGGTTCATTGATTCTGAGGCTCTTTCGCTGTTGAAAGCGGTTCAAGTTAATTGAATAAAAGAAACCTTGAGGTCCAATTCTGTCTTCACTCCCTTTAATTTTACGTAGTCCTGAATGATTTATGTGTTTAGTGTGTGTGAATCTTTGTTGTGCATTGTTTGACGTTGGAATTAGATGTGAAATTTTTATTGGTAAACCACGTATCGAATTAGTTTAATTATTTTGAGATTCGATTCGGGGGTGGAATTGAGAAATTGACAAAAGGGTAAATTTGGATTGATTAATACGTTGTTTAATTTGGTTTAAGTATGAATATTGTTGAATAAAATAGTAGCATGATTAGGTCATTAAATCGATAGGCAAATTCTAGATTTTAGGGTAGACAACTCATAGGATTCTAATTATCGAATGTGTAAATATTTGTGTTGAGTGATTTTTTTCCATTTTTATCGCTTTAAAAATTTACTTATTTGGCCAGGGAATGCCCCGAGGGATTTTTATTGATTTGTCCAGGGAATACCCCAACATACCATGTATGCAAAGGAGGTTCGTGATCAAGGCCTGAGGCATCGGGTAAGGCATTGGAGCATAGTTTCAGGATTAGCTTAGAATAGGATTTATATTTTCGCATTGTTTCTATTTTTATACTGCATAATTAGACTGGACACTAATTTTGGATTTATTTTATTTTGAGTGTTTGATAGATTGTTTATGTTCTTTTTTTGTGTGGTTTATGCATTTGCCATGTCAAATTAGCCGATACGCTCCACCAAGTGATGGTGGTTGAACCACGAGATCGAGGGGTGCCTAACACCTTTCTCTCGATCAACAAAATTCCTTAACTGAATCTCTGTTCGTGGATCAGTTTTAGAGTCAAAATTATTTTGAAAAAGGATTTTCAAAGGTGACTTGGCACACCCGATTTATGCCAAGTGGTGACTCTGAATTTTAAATATAAAAGTCCTTTTCGAAACAAATTTTTATTTTTGTCACTTAATAATGAAAACCCTTTTGAAACATAAAATCATTCTTTTTTTGAAGTGAAAAGGGGGTGTGACAGCTCTGGCGACTCTGCTGGGGAATTTTCAGAATTCGAGCTTATTTTTGGAGTTGTATCGACTTAGTTTGACATTATGGGTGTATAAACTTTGTTTGTGTTATCATTTGTTGTTTATTTTATCATTATTGAGTGCTACGTGTTTACAGTTTTCTATTGTGTGTTACCGCTTTATATCTGGCATCATGAGCATAACCCGAGTCAATTCTTTCTGCAATAAGTATTAGAGTGAATGTGTGCGCACGAACTCTAGTTGAGTCACCCTTATTTTAGGAGGGGGAGCGTTGGATGTATGGAGTAGGTGGAAATCAAAGCAGGCACTATCGACTATATACTTCCCCGAATGGCCTTGTTAGTGAACCATAACGTAGGTCAGCCTTTAGGTCATGTTTATCTGCCTCATATTGAGACCTAGCGGGATCCACTTGATCCTTTGTAGGAGACTCGCCTTTAAAGCATCCGTATATGCTAAATGTTGCATCTCTGAGAGTAGCGTGGTTATTTGATGGAACGATTTGGGAAAAACATGTGTTAGAAGTAAAGTGTGCAGACAAGAAACTGTTGAAAAAAAAGGAGAAAAGGAAAAGGTGAGTAAAAAAAATGAGTGTTTCGTAAGTTTTTACAATTCTTTATGGCTTTTGATTTTTTTTCACAATTCAAAAGATTTTTTACCTTTTGCACTCATTTTCTCAAAAAAAAAAAACATCCAAAAGATTTTTCTTTTATTTCTTTACCATGCATTCATAATTCGAAAATTTTAAAAAGATTTTTTTTCATAGTTATTGGTGTCAGTTTTATGTGAAGTGTCAAATTGAAAAACCCCAAAAAATATTTTATTAACGGCTTTTATTGTTTTTCTTTGGTAGTGTCTCTTAAATCTGGGTTCAGTTTGCTAGTTAATCCTTAATTGTTCAATCTAGACAAACTACGCACTCCTGATTCTCCTCTCTCGGGAGTGAGATACGTAGGTAGCCTATTATAGGTTCGGGAATCTTATTTAAAAAATTCAAAAAGATTTTTTTCACTTTTCTTTTTGAGTAGGTGTTTCATACATGTCTTGAAAAGAAAAATACAAAAAAAAAAAAAGATTTTCCTCAATAGTTGTAGGTTTCATTTTTGGTTGATCTTATTTCAAAAATCCAAAAATATTTTTTTTTCACTCTTCATTTAGAGTAGGTGTCATATGCATCAATAAAAGAAAACTACAAAAGATTTTCCTTTAATAGGTTCAAGTTTCATTTTCGTATGAAGTGCAAAATTGAAAACCCAAAAAGAGTTTCTTTGGTAATCATAGGTTTCATTTTTTATAGGTTATTAAAGCTGAAAAATTCAAAAATATTTTCGTCAATTCTTTTGACAATTTGTTATTTTCTTTTCTTTGTAAAGTTTCAAGAAAAAAGAAAAAAAAGAGTTTGATTGGCCATTTTGGCAAGACTTCACGAACTACACACACCTGATTCTCCTCTTTCGGGAGTGAGATACGTAGGCGCCTTTCTTAGGTTCGGTGATCTTTTCAAAAAAAATAAAAAAAATGGAGAGATTTTGAGAAAGTGTTGAACTCTAACGCATTTGCTATCTCTTTTTTAGTTAGTTTGAGGTGGTTGGTTTATGGCATTTTGGCTAGTCCTCCATATTGCACCAAGTCACAGAGATGGTTATGGCCTACAAGGATACCGAGTTTGTTGTGACTAACCAGATAGGGAGTTTGGGAAATGAGAATTTAGGATCTAATAAAGAGATTCAGAAATTAAGGCAGCAAATGATAGAAATGCATCGAGCTTGGGCTAATGGGTTGCCGCCTCCTCCAGTTCTCACTGATAATCTGGAATATCTTTCTAGCTTGCCTCCCGTGTCACATGCATAATTTCCCATTTTTGTTGATATGCCACAACATGCATCAGGATCGATTCTGGGGAAACAATATCCAACCACTTCTAATGTTTATTTTCTCACTCCATAATCCAAGACTACCACATACTCGGCTCCACCTGATGTTCATTCTTTTGCGGTGCCACCCCTACCTAAAGCTCCTACTTTTGATGTTCATCCATAAGTTGTGCCTCCCTACTCTACAAGAGAGCCTGCTTGAATATTAGTGGTGATCAGCGTTACACTTTCGAACCTACATTCAAGTTGACTGGTCTTTATGGTGATACTCACCCGCCTGAATTTCCTCCTAACACTGAGAAGCCTGTTATGACAGAAGAACAAGAGGAAATGATCAGAAAATTGAGAAGTTTAGAACTAGCTATGAAGAACTTGCAAGGACTTGGGGGACAAAAGTGCCTCATATAAGGACTTATGCATGTTTCCAGGTGCCAACCTTCCTCCTGGCTTTAAAATGCAAGAGTTTGAGGAATATGATGGACATGGGGACCCAGTGGCACATTTGAGGCGCTATTGTAACCAATTAAGAGGCGCTGGAGGGAAGGAAGAACTACTCATGGCTTATTTCGGGGAGAGTCTTTTAGGCCTAGCTTTGGAATGGTTTGTTGACCAAGACATCGACAAGTGGATTCATTGGGATGACCTAGATAATGAATTTTTACAACAATTTTAATATAATGTGGAGTTGATCCCTGGCAAAAAATCCCTAACAAGTATGAAGAAGAATACAGAGAGCTTCAGGGAGTATGCGATCAGATGGCGCGAACAAGCGGCTAGAGTGAAACCGCCAATGAAAGAAAGCAAAATAGTGAAGGTGTTTATTCAAGTACAGGATAAAATATATTATCAATACTTATTAACTGTATTGGGCAAATCATTTATTGAGGTCCTTAAAATGGGGGAGATGATAGAAGAGGGAATTAAGACGGGTCGCATTGTAAGTTTGGTAACATTGAAAGAGACTATTCAAGCAATTCAAAAGGGTTCAGGAAGTATTGGGGAGACAAAAAATGAGGAAGACGCATCTTCTATTGTAGTTGGACAGCAGGAACGGTCAAGAAGACCCCATCGTAATCACTCTTAGGCAAAAACCCAAGTTCATGCCCAAGCTCTACATAATCACTCCCAAAATCCATTATACTCTGCTCCTCCACCTCCATATCCAGTATATAATGTACAGCCTCATATTCAACCCTCATCTTACCCACAGTGGAACATACCAACTCCTCAGAGTCATCCTCTAACTCCACAAACATACCAAAACTCTTCTAAGCCTGATTTTCGATCCAAGTCAAACGATGAAATGAGGCAGAAATTGAGAGATAGCTTCACACCAATTGGAGAGTCATATGCCAGTTTATTTTAGAAATTGGTACAATGGGGCAGGATCACTCTTCTCCTTGGGTGCACTCTTAATCGGCGTTCAAGAAATTTTGATCCTAATGTACGATGTACGTATCATTCTGATGCTCAGGGTCATAGTATTAAAGATTGTCAAGATTTGAAAAGAGAAATTGAAAAGATGATTCAAGATAGATCAATTATGGTGCAGAACATTGATAGTAAGGGAAGCTCTAGTTATGCTGATATGCAAACCAGTGGCTAAGTTGTCAGGCTAAGCAATTGAGAAGTCACCCCTCTTCCTACTAGAAAGAAGTTTGTTAGTTTGTTTTCTTTTCTTTTCTATTTTTTGAATTATTTCAGGGTTGTAGTTCAGGATCTATCTTGTTTTGTCCTTTTGTTGTTTATGTTCAAACCCTTCTATCTTTTATTTCAACTAAATGAATTGTCCTTTTTCCTTTGTGTTTTAAATATGTGTTTTTTGTTTGTTTTCTTTATACAGTACATTTTATGTTGACTCTAGTGATATGACATGCTTGCAAAATTTTCAGCCAGATCTTAAAGTCTAATTTAACCATGAAACATGGAATCAGAGGGCTAAGATTAGAAAAAACATCTGAGAAAATAGGTAGAGTGATGAGACATTTGGTGACAAGTTGAAGCCTTCTTTCAAAATTAAGGCGATTATTTTGAGAATCACAAGAATAACTTGGTCATCAATTGAAAAGCATAGCTCAATTATGTCAAACAGTGTCTGTGTGATCCTATCAAAAGTAACTAAAAAATCAGCTCCACAAAAGCATGAATCATTCAATGTGAGGAATGCACAACAAAAGTAGAGTTGTATGCCAGAAAAGTGCAGAAGAAATAGTGACGTACAAACTCAGTCAGAGTTAATGCTGTAAAAGATATCTCAAATGATCTTCATCTTTTACTTTTATATTGCATGATTTGTACTTACATTTTCAAGGGTTGATATGACGAAGGCATTTTATTCTGCTATTCAAATATTGTGCCATCCTTTGTTTACCCTATTTGAACCTTAGTGCTATTTTCTTTCATACCTCTCTTTTGGAATCAAGATAGAGTCAGCAAAGCTCAAAAGAAGAATGTCGAACAAAAGAATTAAATTAGAAAAGCTTCATAAAAAAAAGAGAAAAAAATGTGTCAAAAAATAAAGAAAAGATGTGTGTCAAGAAAAATGGAATAAAAAAATTCCCAAAGAGAAAAGAAAAAAAAAGAAAGAAAAACCAGATCAAAAGAAAGAACAAGTTGCCAGAACTACGCATGACCTGATTCTCCTCTCTCGGGGGTGAGATACATAGGCTGCCCTACTCCGATCTCAGTCCAACGAAATAAACAATTTAAAATTGCCCAGTCAAAAGAAACTGGGGCATGAGTTAATCCTCATTGTTTGAGTCGATTCCAAAAATTGTAAGTCATACCCCATTTCAGGTGTTATTTAGGCCCAATGTCATTCTTTCTTTCTAAACCTATCAAAAGCCAAGTTACAACTAAAAAAAGACCTTCAGATCAATCTTTGAGAATGTTAGGGCTAGGCATACAATGAATGTGATGACGCATTTTGAATACTACTTATCTTCCTCGGTATAAGGAATTAAGAGAGAAATAAAAATAAGAGATTTATTGGTGAAAACCCTCACGGGCACCGTAAGATAATGGTAAGTTGAGAGAGATAAAAATGAGAGTCTTATCAGTAAAAACCCTTATGGGCACTGTGAGACGACTGTGAGTTGAAAGAAATAAAAATAAGGGAATCTTATTGGTAAAAAACCCTCTCGGATACTATAAGGCTATGGTCAGGTGATAAAAGGAAATGAGAGAGGCTAGTTGGCGAAAATCCTTCAAGGCACTACTAGCCGAATGAGGTATCCGAATGCAATTGGCCCAAGAAAGCAACTCACTTTCAGGGTCATTAACTCAATAACAATTTGTGAGAGTTTTAGATGGAAAGATCAGGCAGTTTAATCCAATATGCATGTCATAATCATTAAAGTTGACTGTCATTTTTAGATAAACTTTTCTTTCATATTTTTCAATGGGGACATTCATTATCATTTCTTTATTTTCTATAGTTATATTTTTATTTTTCTTGATTCAATTATCCAAATAAAATCATTGTCATTTTTCTCTTGTCTTTGAGTCAAGTCTATGTCAAAACAAGTGAGAAAAGATTTCAAAACTGGCTACCAGCTTCTTCAATTGTACAAAGCAAGGCAGAAAGGCCAACGCATGAAAGAGACATGATTGTGAGCCAAAATGAGGCAAGTAGAAAGTTTTGTCAACAAATAAGTCTTGGAACTCATAAAATACCAAGGTTCCAAGTGGTATATCTGAGAAGCATGGAAAAGCAAAGATGTTGTGTTTGTCTCAGTCACTCTTAATAATCTGAGTTTGGTCAATGAAGCAACAAGTCAATGACACAGGCTAATGGTTGGAAGCAAGGTTAAATATGATAATGGCAAGAGCGTTTGCCACAAAAGCCAAAGCCACAAATCATCCACTATGTTTTTAAACTCACAATCTTTCTTTGCATGAAATAGGAACACATGTTACCTTCAAATCAAGGATTTCAAAGCCTAAACATCAAGGCCCGTAATTTCTCACTTTTACAAATGTAGGAAGCAATGTTACTGCACAGTTTTGACAATTAAATCATGATAAAAATTCATCATCTTATATCCCTCGGAGACACACTTTCTTGTCCAGGGTTTTCAGTTTTCATTTGCTGGGTGATACACTTCTTAAATTGAACCTTCACTCCTAGAAGACGTACATTATAGTCGAGTCATTCTCCTTGACCCCTAGAAGACATACCTCTTAGTCATGTCATCTCCTTAGATTCCTATAAGATATACCTTTTAGTCGAGTCATTCTCCTTGACCCCTAGAAAATATACCTTTTAGTCGAGTCATTCCTTTTGATTCCTATAAGACTTACCTTTTAGTCGAGTCATTCCCTTTGATCCTTAGAAGACATAGCTTTTAGTTGAGTCATTCCCTTTGATTCTTATAAGACATACCTTTTAGTCGATTCATTCCCTTTGATTCCTATAAGACGTACCTTTTAGTCGAGTTATCTCCTTTGATTCCTATAAGACGTACCTTTTAGTTGAGTCATTCCCTCTGATTCCTATAAGACGTACCTTTTAGTTAAGTCATTCCCTTTGACCCCTATAAGACGTACCTTTTAATTGAATCATTCCCTTTAATTCCTATAGGATGTACCTTTTAGTTGAGTCATCTCCTTTGATTTCTATAAGACGTACCTTTTAGTTGAGTAATTCCCTTTGATTCCTATAAGACATACCTTTTAGTCGAGTCATTCCCTTTGACCTCTAGAAGACGTATTTTTTAGTCGAGTCATTCCCGTTGATTCATATAAGACATACCTTTTAGTCGAGTCCTCTCCCTTGATTCCTAGTAAGACGTACCTTTTAGTCGAATCATCTCCCTTGATTCCTATAAAACGTACCTTTTAGTTAAGTCATTCTCCTTGACCCCTAGAAGACGTACCTTTTAGTCGAGTCAATTCCTTTGATTCCAATCAGATGCACCTTATATTCGAGTCATTCTCCTTGATTTCTATAATGATGTGACTTTCGCAAAAGTCCTTTGATGATAAACTGGGGAAAAATTTAATTCTTGTGTTGAAACTTCACTTTTCTGGCAAATGAAACCTCTTTATAATAATCTTTGTTTAGAATAATTTTCTTTTCAGTTTTGATGTGATTTCAGGAGGCCGCCTGAAGAGTAGGGCGAATAAATGAAAATTCAAGAAATATGGTGAAGAAGTTGAAAGTCAAGAAACATGGTGAAAAGTTGAAAGTTAACAGATTAATGAAATAGCAAGTTAGGAGCCCTCCTAAAGAACAAGGTGATGAAATTACAAGTCAGGAGCCCACCCGAAGCACAAGGCGAATAAATGGAAAGTTAAGCAATAAGGTGAAGCAATTGAAGACCAAGCAACAAGTGATGAAATTGCAAGTCAGGAGCCCAGCTGAAGAATAGGGTGATGAAACTTAAGTCAGGAGTCCAACAGAAGCTGTATAGATAAGATTTTGTAATTTCATTTATGTTTCAACTTGTAATTTTCATTTTGATGTAATGACAGATCCGCGGAACGAAACCTTGATGGAACCTCACTCGACTCTCCTATTTCGTATAGTCCATTTTCTTCCAATCATTTGAGACACCGTCACTTGATTCCTCCATAACTTAGGTGGGTAGGATGGCTTAAGCCAGAACTCGGTTGTTCTTCTTCTTTCTGTTTCTTCCTTTGAATAATAGTCGAGACAAAATTCTATCTTGTTGTCTACTTTTTTGTTTGAAAACACTTCATGTTTACATTCAAAGAGGACATTATGTAGACACCTAATTTCGTCCCTCCCCCATATCGTTTTTACCCATTTTTTACTTTATCCTACCATGTACCCTCACCCATGTAATTATACCCTGCAAAAATATACAAAAATAACAACCCTTAAAAAATTTTATCTTGTTTTAATCCTATCCTAACAACCTCTCTAATTAAAAGTGGACACCTCACTACACCCTATCTCTCCTACCCTACCTACCCCAGCACCCCTCCTCATTATCAATACGTAGGGCAAATAGAAAAAGAAAAGGACCACTCACAAATTCGGCTTCCCTTCAAAAGAAAAACAATGAAGATACAGTGAAAAGAAAAAGAGCACACACTCATTCACCTTCTTCTTTATGGGCACACATACAAGAACCTTCCATTCTTCAATTTTGCTCACATATACACTCATTCACACAGAATTCTTTACACACTACACACACAGCTCATAATAATCGTTCATCCTCACTGATTTGCACACACCCACATACAAGTATACGCACACATCACTGGAAAGAGAGAAATATAGATGAATTGGAGATTAGGAAAGGTGAACGGAGGGATATAGGTCAGAAATAGTGAAGGAACGGGGGAGGGGAGATCGGACAAGACAACACCAATGGGAAAAGAGAGAAATCACAAGAGAGAAGGATTTTTCCAGTGAGTTCTCGCTGGAAAATGTTGCTACCGTCCTTTCTTCTTTGTTTTATTCATTGTTGGAGCTCACCGGAGCTCTAACGATACAAAAAAGTAAACCCAAATCCATCTGACCAAATTAACTAAGTCTGATACGCTTCACATCTGTCTCTGTTTGAAACTCACCGAAAAATGTCTCAAAATTGCCCAAAATAGTTCTATAATGCGGTTTTTTGGTGAAAACCACAATTGAAAAACTATATCAAGGTTGGTTTTATTCGATTGGTGAGTTCAAGGTTGAGGTTCATTGATTCCCGAGGCTCTTTCGCTATTGAAATTAGTTCAAGTTGATTGAATAAAAGAAACCGTGAGGTCCAATTCTGTCTTTTCTCCCTTTAATTTTAAGTAATCCTGAATGATTTGTGTGTTTAGTATGTATGAACCTTTGTTCTGAATTGTTTGATATTGCAATTAGATGTGAAAACTAGATTGGTAAACCACGTATCAAATTAGTTTAATCATGTTGAGATTGGATTCGGCGGGTGGAATTAAGGAATTGACAAAAGGGTAAATTTAGATTGATTAAGACTTTGTTTAATTTGGTTTGAGTATGAATATTGTTGAATACGATAGTAGCATGATTAGATTGTTAAATCTATAGGCGAATTCTAGAATTTGGGATAGACAACTCATAGGATTCTAATTATCGAATGTGCAAATATTTATGTTGAGTGATTTTTTTCCATCTTTATTACTTTAAAAATGTACTCATTTGGCCAGGGAATTCCCCGAGGGATTTGTATTGATTTATCCGGGGAATGCCCTGACATATCATGTATGCAAAGGAGGTTCGTGATCAAGCCCTGAGGCATCGGGGTAAGGCATTGGAGCATAGTTTCAGGATTAGCTTAAAATAGGATTTATATTTTCGTATTTTTTCTATTTTTGGACTGTATAATTGGACCGGACACTATATTTTAGATTTATTTTTTTTGTGTGTTTGATTGATTGTTTTATGTGTTTTTTTGGTGTGGTTTATACATTCGTAATGTCAAATTAGCCGTACGCTCCACTAAGTGACCATGGTCGAACCACGGGATTGAGGGGCGCCTAACACCTTCCCCTCGGTCAACAGAATTCCCTAAGTGGAATCTCTATTCGCGGATCAGTTTTAGAGTCAAAACTATTTTGAAAAAGGATTTTCAAAAGTAACTGGCACACCCGATTTATGCCAAGTGGCGACTTTGAATTTTGAATATAAAAGTACTTTTCGAAACAAATTTTTATTTTTGTCACTTAATAATGAAAACCCTTTCAAAACTTAAAATCATTCTTTTTTTGGAGTGAAAAAAGGGTATAACAATATGTTGGATTCATGTTTATGATTCTATATTGTCGTAACATGAATTGAACAGATGGGTCATCTATTACAATAAACTAGTTATTTGTTGTAACAGGGTAAATATCTATTATAACAGAACCTGAACTTGATTCCAACAGACGTGTCGGCTGTTGCAACATAGTAAGAATCTGTTGCAATAGATTAGTAACTTGTTGCAACAGAACCTGAAGTCAATTCCAATAGACATGTTATTTATTGCAACAGATGTATAGTATGTTGCAATATATGATTTTCCCGTTACAACAGATGACTCATCTATTGAAATCAACTTCAGATGCATAACATGAATCCCAATAGGTAAGTAATCTATTGTGACTGATCACTTACCTATTGCAATAGATTACACATCTATTAGGATTCATGTTATGGCACTATGAAATCGCTATTAAATTTTTTTAACAAATGACTTTATTTAGGTACAACTAATGGAAGGATTAATAACAGTAGGGGTAGATTGTCATGGTCAATAAATTGACAAGAGCAATCGATATGTATGGTATTGGAAGGAGGGTAAAATGCTAGAGAGAATAGCTATGATAGTCTAAAGTGATGTTTTGTATGATAATTTTGTGAACTTAATCATCATCTATTGTGGACTGAACATACACAGCTCCTTGGAAAATCAGAGGGTACTACCTTTCAAGATAATCGATCAGGTTCAATTGCGTTCTTCTTTTGGTGATTCATCCAGGTAAGTGTTAAGGGTGTACGTGGTTGAAAATATGAGAGAGAATAAGAACTAAAATGTAGAAGAAGAAGAAGAACAACAACAACAACAAGACTTCTTTGATGATAGGTTAGATGATCTAGACATGAACATTCTAGATGATGATCAAATACCTACGCCCGTTGATGCGACCAATAAAGTGGGCAGTTCTTCTCGATCGACACAGTCTGACATTCATCAAGATGATGAGACCAGCTTTTACAAGAGAATTTCATTCAAGGACAATAAAGAACTATCTACTACTTTGGTTATTTCTTTCTTGAAAAAAGATTTTAGAATAATGAAGGTGATTAATTCGAGCAAAGTCTTTTGCTACAAATATGCTAATCTGAATTACAAGTGGTGGTTAAGAGTGGTGAAGTACTTAAGTTTTAATAGATTCGTCATTCATATACATAAAATGTATCACATATGTGGTTTGGAGCATATCTCGGGCCAAAATCCTCACGCCACGGTAAAGGTCCTTATGAATATTTTAAGAATAAATTCCCCGATGGCAAAGGCCCTTCTATAAGGGTTATAGACAATCAACTCCTTATGAAATTGTGTGTCCTGGTCAGTTATTGGAAGATATATATGACTATGGGGATTGTCAAGGACTTGGTTAGGGGGACACACGAGCATGGGTATGCAGTCCTCAATGCCTACCGTTACATTCTTGGGTCCACAAATCTCGAAAGTAAGACGGCATTGCATGTTAATAAAAACGGAAAGTTCAAATACTTTTTTGTATCCTATGGTACTTAGATTCAAGGTTTTGACATTTGATAAAAGGCATAGCCGTTGACGGTACCTTCTTGAAGAGCAGGTAAAATGGAGTTCTGCTATCGGTGGTGGCACAGGATGTAGAGAATCACATATTTCCTATCACTTTTTGTGTAGCGAACAAGGAATATGATGCCTTTTATGGATATTTTTTTGAACAACTGCGAAGCTGCATCAAAGATAATACAGAGTTGTGTTTTATTTTGGATAGGCATCCAAGTATTCCAAAGATGGGTTCAATTTTCTTCACTTTTGCTTACTTTAGTTATTGTATCAGGCAACTTGGAGAGAACATTCTAACCAACTTTCACAACGAAAGGGTCGTGGCCTTTTTTTATAGATCATCTAAAGCATATAGTAGATAGTAGTTTTTAGACCATTTCAATCAAATGGCGGATATAAATCCCAAGGCAGCAGAACATCTCGTATGTGTCAGTTTTGAGAGATGGAATCTAGCATTCTGTCTAGCAAATAGGTACATTCTTATGAATTTAATGTCTTGTTTGAGTTACAAGTTTAGTATGATATCGTACTAAGTGATTCTTTTGTATAGGTACAATATTATGACGTCAAACATAGCCGAAACGGTGAATTCATTATTTGGTGATGAAAGAGAATTTCCCATCGTGGCTCCGTTTGAAATAATAAACAAGAAGTTTGGCCAATTTTTTCACAAAAGGTATGTGGAATACGAGGACCCAGGAACCCCATTTGTTCTAGAAGCGGAAAAAATAATATCAATGAACATCAATCTAGGGAATAGGTTATTATCTCATCAAATAGCAGATTACAAGTTCAGTATCAATGGTCATGGTGATGTTGCCACGGTTGATCTTCAAACAAGATTTTGTAGGTGCAGAGTTTTTGACTTGGATAAAATTCCTTATCCATATGGTATGACAGCTCTTCAAGCTCAATACAGTGCAAAATATAGAAGTAAAATTTATGAGTACTCCTCTTCATATTATTCGATGGAAAAATATACAATGGCATATAGTGGGCATATTACTCTGGTGCCTGCCAAACAATCTATGGGTATATTTACACATAAAAAACTTACCTCAACGAAAAAGAAATATGCTCTTTGAATAAAAGTGGTTGAAGACGCAATACAAAGAGACAAAATGCAAGAAATAAATAAAAGAGGAGTAGAATGAAGATTAAGGAGGGATTTACTTATAGAGGATTAAATCTGAATGTGTTAGGCAAAAAGGCACGACTATTCAGCTCCACTGTATTAACTACATTCAAACTGCTGCCTTTTTATTTTCTGTGAAAATTTACGACTTTTTCTTTTACATTCAAAATTCTCACCTTTTTAAAATGGTTTGATACTTAATAACAATATTTATTATTGAGTTGTTGAAATAGATCATCTATCTATCACAACAGATAACCCACTGGCGCAACAAATTTACCATATATTGCAACATATGTATTATCTATTGTGATAGATGGACCATCTGTTGGAGGAGATGTTTTTATTTCTTCTAACAGCAGATTCATTAGTTGCAATAGATGAGGGATTTAATTCATCAGCTGTTTTGAATATGTTAGACAAAAAGTCACAACTGCTCACCTCTTTTTTAATAGTCATCACATACCTTAATTAATTCAAATTGGT
Organism: Capsicum annuum; assembly: GCF_002878395.1. NCBI lineage: Eukaryota > Viridiplantae > Streptophyta > Magnoliopsida > Solanales > Solanaceae > Capsicum > Capsicum annuum. The sequence continues at coordinate 89,859,349 of NC_061116.1, read as the reverse complement.
GACTTATTATATAAATATATTTAAAAACAAAAAAGGTAAAAAATCATGACTTATAGCACTTTTTTTTCTTAACGGGCAAGTAGTCATCTGACATTAAAGCTGGCTACCCTTTGAGCCTCTGTAGTTTTGTACACTACTTAATGATGGAAATTGAAGAATAAACACTGTCTGACATTGATGGGGTAGGAAGAATAAGGTATGTGCAGATGAATGGATCCACTTTCATGCGTGGGAGTTATGAATTATTGATTAGGCTATCATGACAGACACACATAAAGTACAATGATTTTGTGAATGCAATTTTTACCGATTACACATTGATCCTTCAAACAAGATCCTGTATTTTAAAGTTTAGTTTGATAGGTGAGAACTGATAAGGACAAAGGGTTCGAAGACGGTGGTGTCGATACCCTGTTATAATTTAATAACAGTTTTGCTTATGTTTATGTGTTAAGTTTGGAGACGGGTTCAAGTGTTTGGCGGAAATGTAAATATCCAATAGTGATTGGACCGATTTTAATAGTGCAATGGACTTTTGAAAGGCCTCCAAAGCCTCGCACTACAGCAAACAAGAATTAAAAACCAATAGAAATTCCCCTGGTCCAAATTTTATGGATGGGTTTCTCAAGGAGACTATTATACAATAGAAGGTGCTTGGGAGAATACCTGTGTGGAAAGGTGGAGGTGGATAAGACCATATATCATCTCAGACCTTGTTTAAGAGGAAACACAGGAAAGCAAGTAAGGAACTTCTAGCGAATCTGGCCAAAGAAATTAACTTGAGAGATGAAAAACTGAATAAGCTTCAAATGTGGAAGTGTATCAAAATATTAAAATTCATCATTCATTCTTGAAAAAGAAAGATGCTGAAGAGGACTAGAGCTGGACACTTTGCGAAAGACTACGACTAGTGAGCGTGGCCTCTATGAATACCCACAAAGTGCAGGACTAGAACTCTAAGAAAGCATCTTGGCGAGCACAGAGGATTGGTAAGATTTTCAGTCAAGAATGAAAACTGAACCAATAACTCCAGAAGTAAAAATAAGGGAAGCCAAGGCGTCAATTTCTTAAGTCTAACTTACATCCCATGCCTTCTGTTTGTGGTTTTGATCAGGTCAATGGAAGTAGAAAGAAAAAGGTTTGAAGTTGGGTAGAAATCCCATGCCATGTTGTTTCCACTTACTTTGACCAGACCAAATCCATAAACAGGAGGCATGGGATGCAAGTTTAACTTGAGAAATTGCCACCTTGACTTGATCCCTTATTTTTACTTCAGGATTTGTTGGTTCAGGTTTCATTCCTGACCAATAATCTTACCACCATCGGTGCTCACAAAACTGAAACCTTAGAGTTCTGATCCTGCATTTTGTGGGTCTTCATTCAGGACCCGATAGCTAGTTGCAACCCCTAACAAAATGCACAGCTCCAATCCAATTCAGCATTTTTCTTTTTAAAATGGACTGATGGATTTTCATTTTTGGATACATTTTCACATTTTAGCTCATTTAATTTTTTTATTTTTCATGTTAATTTCTTCAGCTAGTTTTGCTACGCTTTCCTTTTTACCCTGTGTTTCTTCTTTAATAAGGTCTAAGTTGATATATGGTCTTCTTCACCTCCTCCTTCCCATATAGGTATTCTTCCAATCACCTTCTCTTGTATAAGTCTCTTCAAGCAATCTATATATATAAATTTGGACCAGAGCAATAACTATATTTATTTTCATTCTTATTTGCAGTAGTGCAAGGCTTTGGAGGCGTTTCAAAAGTCCATTGAACCCTTAAAATCAGTCCAATCACTATTTGAATATCTACACGGCCACCAAAAACTTGAACCCTTCTCCAAACTTGACACATAAATATTAGGAAAATCTTTATTAAACCATAACAAGGTATCGAAACCACCTACTTGGTTCCTCAGCCTAACCAGTTCTAACCTAACAATCTTAACTATAAAATACCATATCTTTTTTGAAAGATTAACTCCTAATAGGTAAGGAACCAACATTTACAAAATCAGTGTACTGGATGTATGTTTTCATGATAGGTTGATCAGTAATACATACCTCTCATATATGAAGTGGTTCCATCTACAAGCAACTTATTTATCTGAACCCATCTTTACTCTAGCCTTTAATGTTGGTCGGGAAAAAGTTGATTCAGTTTTACTTTCTTTTATCTTCAAACAAGAGAAAAACATTTGATATCAAATAAGAAAAGAACAAAAAGAATATTACAAAGGGGTAACACAAAATTGAATGAATCAATAGATGGCCCATCTGATGTAACAGATTCCCCATTTGTTCGACTGATGAGTAATCCATTGCAACAGGCGACGCATCTGTGGAAACAGATGGATGACATATTGCAATAGATGGATCATCTATTGGAATAAATCAAACTAGCCTTACTATTGGTTTGATTTCTTCCAACAGTTGTTCTGTCTGTTACAACAGCTGATTCATTAGTTGCAATAGTTAAAAAACTGTTGCAACACCACCATCAACATCAAAAACAACAACATCAACAATAACAAAGAAACAACAGCATATGTTCCAACACTATCAACAATACAAACACCACATATCAACAACACCAACACCCATTTCTCAATAAATAGGAAATTGGTAATGGGTAAATCAATAATAAAAATAAATGTAAATATCTAATTTAAATAACATACAAAGAAAATGATGAGAAGAAAGAGCAATAGTGAACCATACCTGCAATGTCAAAAAACCAAAGGGATCAAAATATCCATTTCAGTTGATCAAAGATATTGGGGAATGGGTTGAGATCCGAAAGGATCCTCATGCGAAAGAGGTGAAAAAAGAGAAAAAAAATGGTTGTGATTACCCTGAAGAGGAGAGAAAGAGAATTCTAAATTTGAATAAAGATGAGAGATGAGTTGAGTTAATTTATGGCTAAAGGAAAGAGAATTCTAGAGATGGGTTTTAAATATTCATTAATAAATTGTAAGGGGAACGAGGAGACAGTGACATTGAAAAGAAAAAATAAGACTACTCAAGGAGGAGATTTTTGAGTTATCCAAGTAATATTTTTTACCGCCTTAGTATTTTATCTCTTTTATCTCATATAGGAAATTAGGAAATTTCTTTAAAATAAAATAAAAAAGATGATCTTAAAATATATAAGTCATCCGTTACAACAGATGACAATTTTTACTTGAAAATTTCCAATGACTCAGTCATCTGTTGCAATATATGACAATTTTTGTTTGAAAATTTCCAATGGCTAAGTCATCTGTCGCAATAGATGGTAATGACTATTTGATAATTTACAATAAATAGTTAATCTGTTGCCACAAATGACTTAATTTGTTTGATAAATTCCAATAGATAAGTTATCTATCGCAACAAATGGCAATGCCTATTTGTTAATTTACAACAGATAGTTAGTCTATTACAACAGATGACTTAATCTACTTAATAAATTCAAACAGATAAGTCATCTGTTGTAACAGGTTGAACATTTGTTTTTATACAATTTCAATTGAGTTCGTTCAACTACAACTTTAATTAATTTAGCTATAACTAAGGATGAGCTGATAGGGTTAACTACAACTTCAATTGAGTCTTTGCAAGTACATAATATTGGTATGATGTTCCTTCCGACCTGAGTCATCGATCGATCACTCTGAGTTAAAACGATTCTTATTAACTCATTATCAAGGTAATACCTAAATTGATTTAGCTAGAACTAGGGGTGAGTTCATGGGGTCAACTACAACTTTAATTGAGCCTTTGGCAATTGCATGATGTTAGTATTGAGTTCCTCCCGACCTAAGTCATCGACTGATCACTCTGAGTTGAAATGATTCTTATTAACTTAAGTAATCATCAAGCTAATACCTAAATTGATTTAGCTAGAACTAGGGGTGAGTTCATAGGGTCAACTACAGCTTCAATTAAGTCTTTGGCAATTACATGATATTGGTATTACGTTTCTCCCGACCTGAGTCGTCGATCGATCACTTCGAGTTGAAATAATTATTATTAACTTAATTAATTATCAAGCTAATAACTAAACTGATTTATCTAGAACTAGGGGTGAGTTCATAGGGTCAACTAAAATTTTAATTGAGTTTTTGGCAATTGCATGATGTTGGTATTGTATTCCTCCCAACCTGAGTCATAGATCGATCACTTCAAGTTGAAATGATTCTTAATAACTTAATTAATTATCAAGCTAATACCTAAATTAATTTAGCTAAAACTAAGGATAAGTTGATAGGATCAACGACAACATCAAATGAGTCTTTGTAATTATATGATATTGGTATTGCGTTCCTCCCGACCTGAGTTGTCAATCGATCACCTCGAGTTGAAATGATTCTTATCAACTAATTATCAAGGTAATATATAAATTAATTTAGCTTGAAATAGGGGTGATTTCATGTGGTTAACTACAACTTTAATTGAGTCTTTGGCAATTGCATGATGTTGGTATTGAGTTACTCCCGACCTGAGTCGTCGATCGATCACTCTGAGTTAGAATGATTTTTATTAACTTAATTAATTATCAAGGTAATACCTAAATTAATTTAGCTAAAACTAGGGGTAATTTCAAAGGGCCAACTACAACTTGAATTGAGTCTTTGGCAATTGTATGATGTTGCTATTACATTCTTCCTAACCTGAGTCGTGATCGATTACTCCAAGTTGAAATAATTCTTATTAACTTAATTAATTATCAAGCTAATATCTAAGTTGATTTATCCAAAAATAAGGGTGAGTCCATGGGGTCAACTACAACTTCAATTGAGACTTTGGCAATTACATGATATTGGTATTGCATTCCTCCCGACCTAAGTCGTCGATCAATCACTCCAAGTTTAAACGATTCTTATTACCTCATTATAAAACTAATACCTAAAATTCATTAGTGTTTAAGTTGAACTTAATACACTTTATTATGATAAGATGGTTAAAAAATATGTATATCTTTTAACATTTAAAAAAATAATTAAGATCAATTTGGACCAAATTAACATTTTCAAAACTTGACATTCTTTTCCAAAATACAAATCATCCATTTGCGGTAAAAATATTTCATCATTTCAAATCTCAAGTTCTCACTCTTTTTTCTCTCTCTCTCTCTCTCTCAACAGTACAGACAACAACTACTCAATAAATTGCTCAACCCTTCACAACAAATCGATTTTCTTCCCATTTTCAACCATATAGGTGTTATTTTCGACTTTATTCTTTCTTGTATCCATTGTTTTGTTTGTCTTCATAGGTAACATAGTTTGAGAAGAGTTTTATATTTGTTATTTTTTGTAAAAATTAGGGATTTTAAGTTAATGATGAAAAAAAGACTTTTAGTTATATTATCTTCAAGAATGAGTTTATAATTTTAAGTTTTGATGGTAAGATCGTAGGAAGAATTTGAGAAAACCCTAGTTTTTATCACAGTATTTTATTGACTATCATGGAATTGGTAGTGGTGGTGGTTGGTGGTCGTGGTAGTGTTTTTGTGGTGGCTATTAATGGTGGTGTTGGTGGCATTGGTTGGTGGTGTTTGTGGTGATTGTTGTGGTGTCGGTATTGGTGGTAATTGTAATATGTTTTTTAACATTTATGCATACATCAATTGTAATGTAATTTTTATTTTCAACTATTTTTAGGTAAACATGTCTCCCAAAAGAAAAGAAAGTAAAAGTGGATCAACTTTTGACCACCTAATAAAAAAGGCTACAGTACAGAGGGATTTGGAGGATCTTCCTGAACAATCTTAGCCAGGGAATAGTAAAGCTGAGGAAAGATATAAAAATAATATTGTGGGAGATAGAAAAGGGTCTGGAGATAGTGATAAGGAAAATGAAAGTGAGGAGGAAGAAGAAGAAAATAAACAAAAAGGGAAGGAGGTATAAAGTGAGAAAGAGGATGATCATCAACATGATGATAATGTATCACCAATGGGGCATGAATTAAGATCGAAATCCCAACATGAGGCTATCAAAACTATTAATATTGAAAGGTTTCAAGTTGTGATGCCTACAGATGACCCTGCAGAACTAACTGGTGATCTTGTACTTAAAGGTCAGTTGGAAAAACCTTTTGATAAATTTAGGAAAACTATAAAGAATGAAAAAATAGACAGACTTTTTAAGAAGAGCTACTTTGGATATGTTCTTGAGCTTCCTGAGGACCACACTGCCTATTTCTGAATGAGCATGGTATATGGTCTTCTCAAGCACAGGATCAAGTACATGGGGGATGATAAAGATTCGAAGTAGGGCAAAAAAAATAGATAAAATCTGGATCAACTATTGTGGGATACTGGTTTTTTTTTGCTTGAAAGAGTTTGTCGTAGTGAAAGGCTTGAGATGTGATCATCCAGAAAAACTTCTCACCAATAAAACACCATGAAAAAGGTCCAAGGCAAGCAGGACAGCCAAACCACCACCATTAAATACAAAGAAGGCATTATCCCAGTGATCACCCACCAAAGCCAATATATGGGTTGTTGGAAATTGCTAGACGTGGTACAAAGCCAATAAGTTGATAAAACATCTCAAGGTGTAATACCCCATACTACTACCTAGCTTAAAAATTATCCCAAAAATGTTAAAGACTTGCTTTAAAGGATGAATCCATATTCATATACGTGGAATTTTTAAGATTTTGACCTTTTGTTGTGTGGGAAATTGAATAAGCTTTTCATCGATACCAAATTCTCCTAAATCCGATATCAGGTTAGAAAGTTATGGCTAAAATATAGAAAGCAATCTGAACCGCCCAAGTGTGATGGAAAGGGCCGACGGACCATCGATCTAGCGACAGGCCATCGCCCAAACCATCGCAGTGGAGGCAGTTAGTCAACCTTCTGGCCAGGTGATACGGAATGGCCCATGGACAATCGAGCTAGCGACGCACCGTCACCTAAACCATCGCAACCAAGGAAGAAAGATCATATTCTAGCCTAGTACGATGAGAATTTTGACAGATCATCGAGCCAGCGATGGACCATCGCCCAAGCCATCGCAAATCTCGTTCAGCAATTTAAAGCCATTTTTATTAGGGTGTTTGCGTCTTTTCCACCCTTTTTAACACCTAATTATACCAGACCAGGGCTCATAACTTTATTATTCATCTACAACACCAAATCAGGGTTTCTCTCAAAGATCAATCCCCAAGAACAAGATCCCAACCCTTCTTCAAGAAACTAAGAGATTTAAGTTCTTCAAGTCTAAAAAATTTAAGAAACTCACAATCAAGGTATGTCAAGTGTTGATTCATGGGTCCCTTTCACCCATGAAGCTCAAGAATCTCTTTTCAAATTCCAAAGATTGTGTATTTATGAATGTTCATGATTTAGTTAAATTGAAACCACATCCATGTTGTTGTTGGGTTTTAATTCATATTTCAAATTACATGTTCCAATGATTGATCCTAGTATGTGATAATTTGCATAATATTAATGATAAGCCCTTAAAATAACAAATTTATTTATGTAACCATGATAATTAGATGCATTGATGATGGTATAACCAAAGTATGCTTCCCATATATTTGATGAAATGTCTTAGTCAATGAATTATAGATATATGTGTAGCCATTGTTGTGCTTTCAAACTTTTGCAATGAATTACTTTTATGCTATCAAATCCTGGGGGTATTTATACCTGACAATTTAGTTGTATGCCTAGAGTCAGTGTCTATTTCATAAAAATCTCAATCACGCCATGATCAGTAGAATTCAGTCAGTTACATGACTTGGGAAAACTCAGAAATCTTATGAACTTAGTCAGTTAACAGGATTCAGTAACATTCCATCAGTCCACGAAACTTAATGAACTCAGTCCAGTTTATCTCAATATAATCAGTTCAGTGTCTACTCAGTTGGGAGTAGGATTCAGCACTGAGCGAACCCAAGGATGAGGGCATATACTGATAGTAGAGGGTGTGGCCCTTAGAAGCAATCCTTGCATTCCAGAACTATGTAGCCATCATAGGTTGAGACATCAACACTGCCAGATGAGGGTTGATGAGGTGGATCAACACTTCTAGATGAGGGTCCCACCGTCCTCCTTTGGGGATACTACCAGATAAGGGTCACTCACAGCTTGTCCTTACCAGTGGAGTGGTATTGACACCCTTTTAATTAGGGTTACAGATTGGACACCAACTCAACTATAATAGCTTGTTAGGGGCATGTCGATTAGATAATTATCTCCCACAGTCTCAGTCTCAATCTCAGTCTTAGTAAAAGAACTTAGATAGTTTTTCAGATTCAAGACTGTCAGATACAGTCACACAGCTTAGCACAAAACTTAGCTAGTTTCATTAGAATAGGGACTTTCAAACACAGTCACTCAGTTAATATGAAACTCATGTTACCTGTATTCAGATTTAGTATTATCATGACTTCAGTTACAGTTCACGTATTTATGCTTGTATCCTTAGTAATCATGTTTGTGTTAATGTTAGTCAATTATAGTTCATGCATATAAACCTTTGCATTCAACTTACCTTACTTGCGTACCAATACATTCTCACATACTGACGCATACTTTTTTTTTGCATTATGGTGTTTTATATCATAGGTTCAGAAGTATAATCTTTAGAGCATTCTTAGTAGATCAGTTGTTCAGTAGACAGACTAGTAATGAGTCCTCATCATTCGAGAATGTTATTATTTGACTATTTCATTCTTTCAGTACTTAGTTTATTTCAGCAGTTGGAGTTAGTTAGGGACATGTCCTATCAACTCTTTATTCAGAAAGTTTAGAGACTTTCAGACTAACATGTTTAGACAGTTATTTCAGTTATTTTGGTATTGATATATCATATCTCTTGATTTTATGTTTTAATAGATTTTTGAACTTTATGGCTTCTCAACCTTTTATTTTGTATTTATACAGTATGTTATGCAGTGCTCAGTTATAGATATTAGTCATGGGTTAAATTATGGTCCTTCGAGGTCATGAGCATCGTGTGGCATTCTGGGTACCAGATTCGGGGCATTACACAAGGATAAAACCATATCAAAGATGTCCAAGGAGCAATTGTACTTAGCTTGGTTTGCCAATTCCATTATATTGGCAAAAGACATCTACAAAGTTATAAAAGATGATTTTTTGAAGCTTGTTGAGGATTTTGAGAAATTTAACAATCATCCATGAGGATATAACAACTACTACTTGACTGTCAAATAATTACTGACCAAGTTATCCCCAAAGACGATCAAATTATATGGCTTTTCTTGGGCTTTCATGGTAAATTTATTCATTATTTGTTTACTCATCCATTAATTTATATTGAATAATTATTTACTTGCCTCCTACTTGTATTTTTTAGGTTAGCCATACCTTCAAAAGCAGGTCAAGGATTACTCAGACGAGGTTTCTCGTCCAAGGATCCTTAGGTGGTTGGCTGCAAAGAGAAACATAAGAATTAAGGAGGCTAATCTTTTTAATACTCCGGATGATGCAGGACATCTTCTTTCGAGTAAAATAATTTGACTCAAAGAAAGATATTAAAATAGATGTGCCATTTTTTGCGACAGACGGGTTATCTATTGCAACAAATTACCCATCCACTATAACTGGTACAACAGATGGGTAATCTGTTATGACAGATGATTCATATTTTGTATCAGATTACCCATCTGTTGCTTTGGTTCTCTGAACTCGACTCAACAAATTACCCATCTACTATAAATTATATAACAGATGGGTAATCTGATGTAATATATTATTAATATATTGCGACAGATAGATCAGCATTTGTGACAGAAAGATTATTTATTGCATAAGTTGTCTGTGTTAACATGTAACCCAACTGATTGCAAATTATTATATGATTTAAACGTATTTATCTTTTTTATAGGTTGTGCTCCCATGGATTGTGCCTACTAAGCAGGAGTTGGGGATGACCTTTATTATTACTCTAGGTCTTGTTGATACAATAGCAGACCTAATGGTGGAGTTAATAAAGAAGGAATTGGTTGTAGCAACATCCATAATTAGTTGTAGCAACAGCCATAAGAAGAACAGTTAGGCAAGGTCAGCTAATGTTGAGGCTCTTCATAGCCAACCTACTGCAACAGATCTGGGTGCTTCTTCTGGGGGTGTTGCTGGTGTAGTTATTGATGTTGGTGGCAGGCATACTGATGTTGCTGTTAGTTATGATGATGAGCATGTTAGCGCTAAAAAAATATGTTTGAAAACACCCTTTTCATAGGTCCCTCTCACCTTTACACAGGACCTATCACCCTTACACCAGTCCCTCTCACCCCTCTTTACCCTCATGTTATTATTGGAAATGCAAAGAGTGCAAGAATAAACAGAATAAACTCATTGAAAAATTAGAGACTATCGCTAAAGTTATTAAGGAGTTGAAATCCAAGAGGGGTGTCATACCATTCAAGAAGGTGAGTGTGCCATACACTCCTGCAGTGGCGGTTTGGAGGATGAAAAGAGCAATTAGCCAAGTACTCTCTAATAAGAAATCAAAAAATTATAACTTCTCCCTCTTCAAAAGTTGTTGAAGTTTAAGGGTCATTCAAGAAGGTGGACATATACGCGGAACTTGGCACCAAAGAGAAGAAAGATCTACGACAGGCCAAAAAGGCTAAGCAAGACGCATAAGACTACCCCATCCATACCTTTTCCGCCCATGACTTCAAGAGTATGATAGATATGTGTACGCAGTACATAGACAGGGTAAGTTTACTTTTCCTAACCTAGCCTTCTAATCTACTCCATGAAGAAGAAACTACACAATAAATGTGTCATCTATTGTAACAGTTGTGTATTTTAGTGCAACTTATGGTGGTTTTATTGTAACATATTACCCATCTCTTGTATAAGTTGTGCTAGATGGGTAATCTGTGAACCAATTCAGAGAACCCTCTACTAATGAACAATCTGTTGCATCTTTTCACTATGTTTTCCTTCTTTATAATTACTAGCATATTTAAAAATTAACTTTTTATATCACAGTATGTTGAAGAAATTCTCTGCCTTATGAGGGGCAGGCAATTAACGTACCCGGAGATTTATAATGGTGCTGATGGGATAATGGACCTCAACTTATATAAGAATTTCAAGGATAGGTATGATGATCTCAGTAAGCGAGCGTCAACTCTCGGTGGCGCTGGATTTTATTCTTTAGTTTCTAGGTTCCAGTGGGATGAAGAAATGATAAAATATGTTAGAGGGGAGAGGCCAAATCCACACAACAAGATTTGGGCCGGGGCAAAGATGATTTTTGGAGTCATAAACATGGACGGCATATGTTATTGGGCTGTTAAGATACAACTCGATGAGGGAAAGATCAAGGTTTATGACTGCAATTTACCTATCTTAAACGAGGCTGATTTTTGTACCTATAAGCAGCCACTGTTGGAGTTGTTCCCCATCTTATTGAGGCAGAGTAAACTGATGGATCATTTGCCAACAAAAATATTGATGAAGCAACTATGGGATTTTGGAGGTCAAAAAAAGGACATGGACCTTCCAAAAATGAAACCAGTGTCATGTGTGGGTCGCACGCGCTTGCCCACATCGAATGTTTCATGACCGGCAAAAAACTGGCCGAGCCAATGACCTTTCTGGGCAACAATGTTGTGGCAAACATACAAGATGTCTGTGCCTTTGGGATACTAACTGGACACTTGGATCCTGTGTATAAAGAAGAGCCTCTAAAATAACAATTTTTATTTTGTCACTTCACTTTACATTTGTAACTTTACATGTAGTGGCAATTTTTTGATATTTTACAATAATTACGCTTGAATATCTATGTGCTCTACAACACCAAACCAGTAGTAAATACAAATACACCACCATAAAAATTTTAGCAATTAGGCTTGAATATCTCATGTGCCCAACAACACCAAATCAGTAGCAATAACGCCAACATTGTAGTATCTTCTTGCTCGATTTTGTTTCTCTCCAAAAGCCTTGACTTTCTTCAACAAAACCCAGATTATGTGATTTGCTTGTGAAGGGTGTCGTTCTTCATACAAATCAAAGTAATCACATCTATCCAACTTCTATAAAAACAAGACCACAATTACTAAATAATTACATGTCAATAAATAATCAACTAATTAAATAAAAAAATATTACCTTTGAAATCTTACAAGTAAAAAACCTACGACCTGGATTTTGTTGAGTTCAAAAAGTATTCAATAGAGCTTCATGATCACACTTACAATATCGAAAATCTTTATCACAAAAATTAGTGAAAGATGAGCTCGACATTGTCAAGCTTAGTATGAAAAAATGAAAAAAAAAAAAGTGGAGAAACCAAATACAAATAATTTGAAGAATTTGGATAGAGAGAAAAAGATGATGAAGAAGAAGATTTGGCAATTTAGGGTTAAATTTTAGGAAGAAGATGAATATATAAGAGCAAAAAATAATTGTTGAGGGCCAAATCAGACGTCAAGTCAGTGAAAATGGGGGTTTAATGAGCCTTGGCTGATGAATTACACGCAAGCTGCCAAAGTGAAAGATCACTACAACTTTAGGTAACTGTCGATGGGTTTCACCTTTTTTATTTCAAGTCACTTCACTTTACATGTAGTGGAAACTTTTTATGTCTAATGAAAGTTGAATTTTTTATAATGCAACAGATTGTCCATCTGTTGTAATAAATATTCTACCTGTTCTGACAGATAATTTATCTGTTGCAATAGATTGGTCATCTGTTGCATTATGTCGATGTTTTATTGCATTATGTCGATATTTAAATCTAAGTTTATTTGTTGCAACAGTGGAAAGACCTGTTTGATAATTTTCGACAGATTACCTACATGTTGCAACATGTGTATAAATATGTTTGATATTTTCTAACAGATATGTCGTCTGTTGCAACAAATACCTTATTTGTTGCAATATATGAATCTAGTATCCCATTTCAATTAATAAGTTCAAATCTAAGGACAAAATAAAATTCATAGACAAAATAAAATAAATTAAAGCCTTAAGAAATTACATGAAATAAATCAACAAATAAATGAAATATAAAAAAATTGTTATGGGTACAGATCTCAACAAATAAATCAACAATTTAAGTTTTGATGCCATCAATTCCTAAGGAGGGGTGAGGTTATTACTTTGACAGACTCAAGCTATAAATAGCTACTCAATATGGACAAGTTGTTCTTCATCCTATGCTATGGAATTTGACTTTGGTTGTTGTGGATCTTTAATGTCGCTTGCATATAGTTTCTGCGCTTTCGCTTCTCCATATTTCCATAAAAAGAGTAGTATATTATCAATGTTGTTCAGCAGTAGCTTCTATAGTGAAATCCACCTAGAAAGCCAGAATTGGTCAATGCTAATCATAGATAAAAAAACAGAAAAGGACAACTCATTTATTTTAGCAAAACAAATAGGTCTTCTTCCTATTTTAAATTATCCCAAATAGATTATATTTTTGTTTCAACAGATGGATCAACTGTTGGGACAAATTATAACATGAGGAAGACCCGTAAGATAATTTCCAATGAATGAACCATCTATTGCAATATATGACTCATCTGTTTCGAAAAATTGAAAAGGTAGGAAGTCTTGATTCAATTTGTCCCAACAGATGACCCATCCATTGTAGAAGATAGGTCATCTGTTGGTACAAATAAAAATGATACGTAGAGCTGTTTGATTTGCTAAAATAGATGAGACATATGTTGCAATAGATATGGTATCTGATACGACAGGTTAATCAACTATTGCAACAGATGTATATATTTGTTTGATAATTTTCAGCAGATATGTCATCTGTTGAAATAGATGTATATCTTTTAGTTTGAACAGATGATATATATTCACCTTTTTCAGCTTGTGCTTCTCTCCTATGGCCTTTGTACATTGCTCAATAGTGCAACACGCTGATAGAGGAGTTGCAATTTTATTTTTTAGGATGATTGATAATGCATTGGAAATTACTTTCCATCTTGTCTTAGCCTTAATCTCTAATAGAGTACATAGATATAAAATCCTCTTTGATGGAATGACACCCTTCTTAGATGTTAATTCCTTTACAGAAGTAGTTAATGTATTAATAGCATTAATTACTACATCATGTTTCGCCTTATAGTCTTGACATTTGCATGCAGAATATTTGCTAGGAGAGGCAAAATCTATATAACAAGTAGGATCATACTCATAATGGTTTGTTTTAAAAACTGTAAGAGGAGCATCATCAACACCAATAGCAGCACTACTACCACCAACAACAACTCCATCACCACTAAGACCATCATCAATAATAACAAGCCTACCCTCTAAAATTACTTTTCTTGTGATGGATATAGCTCCAAACAATTTCATTTTTATTATGTTAATGATCTTAGAGTCCGATAAAGTTTGCACAGACCATTTGTATTTGGATCATATCTTTTGAAACATTCCTCCTCCCCATGTTCATCATATTCTACTCCTGATTGAGATAACGCTTAGCAAGCTCATAGAGTGGTGGAAGTAGCCTAGCTGCTTCACTTGTTCCTTTACTTGGGCTTTTGGGAGCCATATACTCTAAAAATAATAGGAATATAAAATAGATTATAATTGAATAATGCATTGTTAAAAATGGATAACAGTATATCTAACATGTACAACAGTAAAATAATAGTTCCAGTAGATCACATATCTGTTGCACCAGGTAGGTAATTTATTGGAATATATAACTAACCTGTTCAAACAAATGAGTAATCTGTTGCAATAATAAAACAGATCACTCATCTATTGAAACAGATGTCTGGTCTGTGCAACAGATTCACATCTGTTGCAACATATAAGGGATCTATTAGAACTATTATCAACTATCAATATTGTATAGATTTTCTCCAATAGAAGGGTTGTCTATCACAACAGATAAATGATCAATTGGAAAAATGAAGTCTTAGATATGTCTTGTTGGAATAGTTAGTAGGATTTTAACCATCAGAAAGTTCATCTATTGCATCAGATGATTTATCTATTGTATTAGAATTTTAATCTGATGGTCCCTATATTGCCTCAGATGGTTGATCTATTACATCAGATTATAAATCGGTTGGTTCCTCTGTTACATCTAATAGTAAATCTGTTGTAATAAATATTTAATCTATTGCATCAGATTGCGAAACTATTACATCAGATATTTAATCTATTGTATCAGATAGTTAATTTATTGTAACAAATGGTCAATCTGTTACATCAGATGGTTAATCAATTTTGTCAGATGGCTAATCTATTACATTAGATGGTTAATTTGTTATGTCAGAAGGTTAATCTATTGCATCAGATGGTTAATCTATTACGTCAGAAGGTTAATCTATTACATCAGATGGTTAATATGTTGTATCAGATGGTTAATCTGTTACAAAAAAAATAGTATATGATTTTGGGCAATTGAATAAGCTCTCCATCGATACTGAATTCACCTAAATTTGGCATCGAGGTAGAAAGTTATGACTAAAATAAAGAAAGCAGTCTGAACCGCCCAAGTGCGACGGAAAGGGCCAATGGATCGTCGATCTAGCGACGGGCCTTCTCCCAAACCGTCGTAGTAGATGCAGTGAGTTGACCTTCTGGCCAGGTGCGATAAAATGTCCAACAGTCCATCAAACTAGTGATGGACCGTTGCCCAAACCATCGCAACCAAGGAAAAAAGATCATATTCTGGCCTAGTACAATGGGAAGGTCGACGGGCCGTCGCCCAAGCCATCGTAGATCTCGTTCAGCAATTTAAAGCCATTTTTATAAGGGTATTTAGGTCTTTTCACCCCTTTTAACACCTAATTATACCAGACTAGGGCTCATAACTTCATTATTCATCTACAACACCAAATTAGGATTTTTCTCAAAGATCAATCCCCAAGAACAAGATCCCAACCCTTCTTTAAGAAACTAAGAGATCTATGTTCTTTAAGTCCAAGAACATCAAGAAACTCATAATCAAGGTATGTTAAGTGTTGATTCATGGGTCTCTTTCACCCATGAAGCTCAAGAATCTCTTTTCAAATTCCAAAGATTATGTATTTATGAATGTTCATGATTTGGCTGAATTGAAATTCATGTCCATGTTGTTGTTAGGTTTTGATTCATGTTTTAAATTACATGTTCCAATGATTGATCCTAGTATGTGATGATTTTCATAATATTAATGATAAACCCTTAAAATTACAAATTTATTTATGCAACCATGATAATTAGATGCATTGATGATGGTATAACCAAAGTATGCTCCCTATATATTTGATGAAATGTCTTAGTTAATGAATTATGGATATATGTGTAGCCATTATTGTGCTTTCAAACTTGTGCCATGAATTACTTTTATGCTATCGAGTCCTGGGGATATTTATATCCAATAATTTAGTTGTATGCCTAGAGCCAGTGTTAGTTTCATGATAATCTCAGTCATGCCATGATCAGTAGAATTTAGTCAGTTACATGACTCAGGAAAACTCAGAAATCTCGTGAACTCAGTCAGTTAAAAGGATTCAGTAATATTTCGTCAGTCTACGGAACTCAATGAACTCAATCCAGTTCATCTCAATATGTCTACTTAGTTGGAAGTAGGATTCAGCACTGAGCAAACCCAAGGACGAGGGCACATACTGACAGTAGAGGGTATGGCCCTTAGAAGCAATCCTTGCATTCCAGAACTATGTAGCCAGCATAGGTTGAGACATCAATACTATCAGATGAGGGTTGATGAGGTGGATCAACACTGCCAGATGAAGGTCCCACCGTTCACATTTAGGGACACTGCCAGATGAGGGTCACTCACTGCTTGTCCTTACCAATGGCGCGGTATTGATACCCTTCTAATTGGGGTTACAGATTAGACCCCAACTCAGTTATAATAGCTTATTAAGGGCATGTTGGTTAGATGATTATCTCCCACAGTCTCAATCTCAATCTCAGTAAAAGAACTCAAATAGGTCTTCAGATTCAGGACTGTCAGATAGTCACACAGTTCAGCATGGAACTCAGCTAGTTCCATTAGAATCAGGACTATTAAACACAGTCTCTTAGTTAATACGAAACTCATGTTATCTGTATTTAGATTCTGTATTATAATGACTTCAGCTACAGTACACGTATTCATGCATGCATCCTCACATCATGTTCGTGTTCATGTCAGTCAGTTATAGTTCATGCATATGAACTTTTGCATTCAGCTTATCTCACTTGCGTACCAGTACATTCTCATATATTGATGCATACTTTTCTTTTGCGCTATGGTGTTTTATACCATAGATTCAGAAGCACGAGCTCTAGAGCATCCTTAGTAGATCAGCCGTTTAATAGATAGCCTAGCAGTGAGTCCTCATCATTCGAGGATGTTATTATTTGACTATTTCATTCTTGTAGTACTTATTTTATTTCAGCAGTTGGAGTTAGTTGGGGACATGTCCCATCAACTCCTTATTCAGATAGTTTAGAGGCTTTTAGACTAGCATGTTCAGACAGGTATTTTAGTTATTTTGGTATTGATATACCGTATCTCCAGATGTTATTTTTTAATAGATTTTTGAACCTTATGGCTTTTCAGCCTTTTATTCCGTATTTATAAAGTATGTTATGCAGTGCTCAGTTACAGATATTAGTCATGGGTTAACTTTTGGTCCTTCGGTGTCATGAGCACCATGTGGCATTCCGGGTACCAGATTCGAGACATTACACAAAGATAACACTATATCATAGATGTCCAAGGAGCAATTATGCTTAGTTTGGTTTGCCCATTCTGTTATATTGGCAAGAGACGTCTACAAAGTCATAGAAGATGATTTGTTGAAGCTTGCTGAGGATTTTGAGAAATTCAACAATTATTCCTGAGGATATGACAACTACTACTTGACTGTCGAATAATTACTGACCAAGCTATCCCCAAAGACGACCAAATTATATAGCCTTTCTTGGGCTTTTAGGGTAAATTTCATCACTATTTGTTTAATCATCCATTAATTTATATTGAATAATTATTTGCTTGCCTCCTATTTGCATTTTGTAGGTTTGGGAATTTGAAGCCAAACCTTCAAAAATAGGTCAAGGATTACTCAGATGAGGTTTCTCATCCAAGGATCCTTAGGTGGTTGGCTACAAAAAGCTACATAAGAATTAAGAAGGTTGATCTTTTTAACCCTTCGGATGATGCAGTATATCTTCTTTCGAGTAAAATAATTTAACTTAAAGAACGATATTAAAATAGATGTGTCATCTATTACAAAAGATGGGTTATATTTTGCAATAAATTACCTATACACTATAATTGATACAACAGATGGGTAATCTGTTATGACAGATGATTCATATTTTGCATCAAATTACCCATCTGTTGCTTTGGTTCTCTGAACTCGACTCAACAGATTACACATCTACTATAAATTATGTAACAGATGGGTAATCTGATGCAATATATTATTAATATGTTGTGACACATAGATCAGCTATTGTGATAGAAAGATTATTTGTTGTATAAGTTGTTTGTGTTAACATGTAACCCAACTGATTGCAAATTATTATATGATTTAAATGTATCTGTCTTTTTTATAGGTTGTGCACCCATAGATTGTGCCTACTAAGCAGGAGTTGGGGATGACTTTTATTATTACTCTAGGTCTTGTTGATACAATAGTAAACCTAATGGTAGATTTAATAAGAAGGAATTGGCTAGAGCAACAGCCATAAGAAGAGCAATTAGGCAAGGTCAGCTAATGTTGAGGCTCTTCATAACCAACCTACTGCAACAGATCAGGGTGCTTCTTCTGGGGTGTTGCTGGTGTAGTTGTTGATATTGGTTGCTGCCAGTTGTCATGATGAGCATGTTAGTTCTAAAAAATATATATTTGAAAACACTCTTTTCATAGGTCCCTCTCACCCTTACACAAGACCTCTCATCCTTACACCGGTCCCTCTCACCCCTCTTCACCCTCATGTTCTCATTGTAAATGCGAAGAGTGCAAGAATAACCAGAATAAACTCTTTGAAAAATTAGAGGCTATCTCTAAAGCTGTTGAGGAATAGAAATCTAATTGGGGTGTCATACCATCCAAGAAGGTGAGGGAGTCATACACTCCTGCAGTGGCAGTTTGAAGGATGAAAAAGGCAATTAGCCAAGTACTCTCCAATTAAAAATAAAAAAATTGCAACTCCTCCCTCTTCAAAATTTTTTGAAGTTCAGGGGCTATTCAAGAAGGTGGACATATACATGAAACTTAGCACCAAAGAGAAGAAAGATCTGCGACGGGCCAAGAATGTTAAGCAAAGCGCACAAAATTACCCCATCCATACCTTTTCCACCCAAGACTTCAAGAGTATGACAGATATGCGTACGCAGTACATAGACAGGGTAAGTTTAATTTTCCTAACCTAGCCTTCTAATCTACTTCATGAAGAAGAAACTACACAATAAATGTGTCATCTATTACAACAGCTCTGTAGTTTGGTGCAACTTATGGTAGTTTTATTGTAACATATTACCCATCTCTTGCATAAGTTGTGTTAGATGGGTAATCTATGAACAAATTCAGAGAACCCTCTACAATAGATGGACAATCCGTTGCATCTTCCCACTATGCTTTCCTTCTTTACAATTACAAGACTATTTAAAAATTAACTTCTTATATCACAGTATGTTGAAGAAATTCTCTGCCTCATGAGGGGCAGGTAATTTGCATACCTAGAGGCTTATGATGGTGCCGATGGAATAATGGACCTCGACTTCTACAAGAATTTTAAGAATAGGTATGATGATCTCAGTAAACGAGCATCAACTCCCGATGGTACAGGATTTTATTCGTTAGTTTCTGGGTTCCAATGGGATGAAGAAATGATAAAATATGTTAGAGGGGAGAGGCCAAATCTATACGATAAGATCTGGACCGAGGCAAAAAGGATTTTTGGAGTCATACACGTGGATGGTATATTTTATTGGGTCTTTGAGATACTACTTGAGAAGGAGAAGATCAAGGTTTATGACTGCAACTTATCTGCCTTGGACGAGGCCAATTTTTTAACCCACAAGCAGCTACTATTGGAGTTGTTCCCCATCTTATTGAGGCAGAGTAAACTGATGGATTATTTGCCAATGAAAGTGTTGGTGAAGCAACCATGGGATTTTGAAAGTCAAAACAAGGACATGGACCTTCCAAAAAATGAAGTCGGTGACACGTACGGGTCACACGTGCTTACACACATCGAATGTTTGTTGATTGGCACAAAAATGATCGAGCCAACGACCTTTCTGTGCTATAATATTATGGCAAACATGCAAGAGGTCTGGGCTTTTGGGGTACTAACTGGACGCTTTGATACAAATGGGATCACGTAGATGGATTTAAGAGAGTATGTGTTGGGACCGAGGCCCAAAGCTTGGTGTGTACAAAATAAAGTGCAAATAAGACCTAAATACACACCAAACCAGCCCACTATGCACTAGCGGAGCGTCCCATCATTGAAGGGCCTTTTTGTCTTTTTAACTCTTATTATGTAATACACTATAAAAGAAACATTCTTGGGTTTCAGTTTTCAAATTTTTAATATTGAATATTGTATCTCACTCTTGAAACACACAAGTTCTCTCCCAAAAGGGGCTTGGCCAAAACTAGGTAACAATTAGAGTGTGAATTCACTCTTGTTGTTTGTTTGCTTGGAACCTTGGATGCTTGAAGGATTGAGTTCCCTCTTATGTTCTTTGAAGAGTGTAGGTGTTGCTACTTTCATTGTTAAGGGTCTTTATGTTTGAGAACACATTAGGTTCTTAGACTTTGTAGTAGTGTATGTCTATCTTTCTATCATTTACATTTTTGTAATCTTGTCACGGTTTGGTATCTTGCATTGTAAGTCGTTTGTCTTGTTGTTGTTGTTCACATTGTTATGTTCATCTTGTGCTTCATATATTATTGTTAATCTTAGCTTAGGGTTGGCTGATTATTGTGTTCAACATGTGATATTCTCTCTATTATTGTTATCACTAGCAAATCTGAGTGTAGTCACTAAGATAGTCCTTGGTTTCTTAACTTGTGGACTATTTTGGTGTATGATTCCACGTCTTCCTTGTTTATTTTGTATCACGCTTGGAGCCTGTGTATAAAGAAGAGCCTCTGAAATAACAATTTTTATTTCGTCACTTTACTTTACATACGTAACTTTACATGTAGTGGCAATTTTTTGATATTTTACAACAATTACGCTTGAATATCCATGTGCTCTATAACACCAAACCAATAGCAAAGAAAAATACACCACCATAAAAATTTCAGCAATTAGATTTGAATATCTATGTGTCCAACAACACCAAATCAGTAGCAATAATGCCAACAATGTAGTATCTTCTTGCTCGATTTTGTTTCTCTTCAAAAGCCTTGACTTTCTTCAACAAAACTCAGATAACACGATTTGCTTGTGAAGGGTGTCGTTCTTCGTACCAATCAAAGTAATCACATCCACCAAACTTCTATAAAAATAAGCCCACAATTACAAAATAATTACAAGTCAATAATTAATCAACTAATTAAATAAAAAAAATATTACCTTTGAAATTTTACAAGTAAAAAACCTACGACCTGGATTTTGTTGAGTCCAAGAAGTATTCAATAGAGCTTCATGATCACCCTTACAATATCGAAAATCTTTATCATAAAAAATAGTGAAAGATGAGCTCGACATTGTCAAACTTAGTTGTTAAAAATGAAAAAAATATGCGGAGAAACCAAATACAAATAATTTGAAGAATTTGGATAGAGAAAAAAAGATGATGAAGAAGAACATCTGGCAATTTAGGGTTAATTTTTAGGAAGAAGATGAATATATAAGAGGAAAAATAACCGTTAGGGGCCAAATCAGACGTCAAGTCAGCAAAAATGGGGGTTTAACGAGCCTTGGCTGCGTGAATTACACCCGAGCTACCAAAGTGAAAGATCACTACAACTTTAGGTGCCTGTCAATGGGTTCCGCCTTTTTTATTGTCACTTCACTTTACATGTAGTGGCAATTTTTTATGTCTAATGCAAGTTGAATTTTTTATAATGCAACAGATTGTCCATCTGTTGTAATAAATATTCTACCTGTTTTGACAGATAATTTATCTGTTGTAATAGGTTGGTCATCTGTTGCATTATGTCAATATTTATATCTAAGTATATCTGTTGCAACAGTGGAAAGACCTGTTTGATAATTTTTGACAGATTACCTATATGTTGCAACATATGTATAAATCTGTTTGATAATTTCTAACAGATATGTCGTCTGTTGCAACAAATACCTTACCTGTTGCAATATATGAATCTAGTATCCCATTTCAATTAATAAGTTCAAATCTAAGGGTAAAATAAAATTCATAGAAAAAATAAAATAAATCGAAGCCTTAAGAAATTATATGAAATAAATCAACAAATAAATAAAATATAAAAAAGTTGTTATGGGTATAGATCTCAACAAATAAATCAACAAATTAAGTTTTGATGCCAATAATTCCTAAGGAGGGGTGAGGTTATTACTTTGACAGACTCAAGCTATAAATATTTATTCAATATGGACAAGTTGTTCTTCATCCTATGCTATGGAATTTGACTTTGGTCATCGTGGATCATTATTGTCGCTTGCATACGATTTCTGCGCTTTCGCTTCTCCGTATTTCCATAAAAAGAATAGCATATTATCAATGTTGTTTAGCAGTAGCTTCTACAGTAACATCCACCTAGAAAGCTAGAATTGGTCAATGCTAATCATAGATACAAAAAACAGAAAAGGATAACTCATTTGTTTTAACAAATAAAATAGGTCTTCCTCTTGTTTTAAATTATCCCAAATAGATTATATTTCTGCTGCAACAGATGGATCAACTGTTGGGACAAATTATAAGATGAGGAAGACCCATATGATAATTTCCAATGAATGAACCATCTATTGCAACATATGACTCATCTGTTTGGAAAAACTAAAATGGTAGGAAATCTTGATTTAATTTGTCCCAAGAAATGACCAGTCCATTGTAGCAGATAGGTCATCTGTTGGTATAAATAAAAATGATACGTAGAGCTATTTGATTTACTAAAATAGATGAGACATATATTACAACAGATACTGTATCTAATGGGACAGGTTAGTTAACTATTGCAACAAATGTATATATTTGTTTGATAATTTTCAGCAGATGTGTCATCTGTTAAAATAGATATATGTCTGTTAGTTGAAACAGACGATATATATTCACCCTTTTCAACTCGTGCTGCTCTGTTGTGGCCTTTGTACATTGCTTAAAGTGCAACACACGGACAGAGGAGTTGCAATTTTGCTTTTTTGGATGCTTGATAATGCCTTGGAAATTACTTTCCTTCTTCTCTTAGGCTTAATCTCTAATAAAGTAGATAGATATAAAATCCTCTTTGATGGAATGACACCCTTCTTAGATGTCACTTCCTTTACAGAAGTAGCTAATGCATTAATAGCATTAATCACTACATCATGTTTTGCCTTACAGTCTTGACATTTGCATGCAGAATATTTGCTAGGAGAGACAAAATCTATATAACAAGCACGATCATACTCATAATGGTTTGTTTTAAAAACTATAAGAGGAGCATCATCAACACCAATAGCTTCACCACTATCACCACCGACAGCTCCATTACCACTAAGACCATCAACAACAACAACAAGCCCACCCTTCAAATTATTTTTCTTGTGATGGTTGTTGCTCCCAACAATTCTATTTTTATTCTGTTAATGATCTTAGAGTCCGATAAAGTTTGTATAGACCATAAAGTAAGAAAAATGGCATCTTCAACTCTCGATTGGTCGGAACAAGCCACGGGTGCGCAATCTAACATAAATCATTACATATATTAAAATGATGATGAGATCATTCAAAAATATCATTAATTAAAATAAAAATTTAACTGTAATTATACTCACTGCATCCTTCGGGGAGTTAAAGAGATCAAGAAATTTTACATTTTTATTAGTTTTGGCCAACAACCCTCTCAAGATTCTTGGATATGAAACTTTTTTCTGGTAGTTCACTTGTCGTCTCAAATAAGGAATGACTTCAAATGCCCAAACCTATAAAATAACGTCAATAAATTAAAACCATTATTGAATAAAAAAAATAAATCATATCATAATAAAAGAAATATTTATCATGAAAGCCCGTGGAAAGATATATAAGTTGACTATCTTTGGCATTAACGGAGTCAACAAATATTTAACAGTCATTTTGAAGCTTTCATAACCCCAAGGATAGTTTTGTTAAATGCCTCAAGATCCTCGGATAGCTTTATTAAACCAACACTTATGTTGTTGTTAACGTCTCTCGCCAAAAAAATATTATGTACAAACCAAACCAAGCACAATGATTGCTTGTTCTTCTTTGAAATTCTTTTACCTTTCAACGCTTCTATCAAATTTTTATTTTTGAAGCTTGGAGCAACAATGGACACCAGGTCATCACGATCACTCGACTTGCCTTTGCCTTTTTTGGGTGTGCGGGGTACTTTTTTGGGTTAGAATAGGTATAACTTGAGAAGGAGATGGAGGATAATATTTTAGTCCAGTAACTATGGAAAACTCCTTCCAACCAAAATAAACAGGCATGTCACAATAATTTATCCATACCTCATCCATCTTATCTTTATTTTCATATATAAACCTACGCTTGAGAAGATCATATACTATTTTTATTTAGAAACGAGCACTGTTGTCCTCTGGCAAATCAAGATATTGCCCAAAGCAGCTGCCCCTAAAATAAACATCTAATTTTTGTTCTTGAAGTATTTTTCTGAAAGCATCGAAAGATTTTTCCATGGCTAACTTAACCACGAAATCACCCGTTAAATCTATGGCACCATCGCACTGCATTCTAACAGGATAACGATCAATGCAGAAGGTTTTGACTAACTCTTCGGTTGAAGGGCTATTTGTATTTGGATCATCTCTTTTGAAACATTCCTCCTTCCCATGTTCATCATATTCTGCTCTTGATTGAGATAACGCTTAGCAAGCTTATAGAGTGGTGGATGTAGCCTAGCTGCATCACTTGTTCTTTTACTTGGACTTTTAGGAGCCATCTAATCTAAAAATAACAGGTAGATTATAATTGAATAATGCATCGTTAAAAAAGAATAACAATATATCTAACATATACAACAGTAAAATAATAGTTCCATTAGATCACATATCTGTTGCACCAGGTAGGTAATCTGTTGGAATATATAACTAACTTGTTGAAATGGATGAGTAATCTGTTGCAATAATAAAAATAGATCACTCATCTATTGAAACAGATGTCTGGTCTGTGCAACAGATCACACATCTGTTGTAACATATGAGGAATCTATTAGAACTGTTATCAATGGTCAATATTGTATAGATTTCCTCCAATAGAAGGGTCGTCTATCACAACAGATGAATGATCAATTGAAAAAATCAAGTCTTAGACATGTCTTGTTGGAATAGTTGGTAGGATTTTAACTATCAGAAGGTTTATCTATTGCATTAGATTTTTAATCAGATGATCTCTACATTACCTCAGATGGTTGATCTGTTGCATCAAATTATAAATTGGTTGATTTCTCTATTGCATCCGATGGTAAATCTGTTGCAACAAATATTTAATCTATTATATCAGATTGTAAAACTATTACATCAAATGTTTAATCTGTTGCATCAAATGGTTAATCTGTTGCAACAAATGGTTAATCTGTTGTATCAGATGGTTAATTTACTTCATCAAATGGTTAATCTGTTGTGTTAGATGGTTAATCTGTTACGTCAGAAGGTTAATCTATTGCATTAGATAATCAATCTATTGCGTCAGAAGGTTAATCTGTTGCATCAGATAGTTAATCTGTTGTAGAAAAAAATAGTAGCATGATTTTGTTCAATAGAGCAACAACAATATCACCATTATTACCGAAAACAAGAACAAGAACAAATTAACCCAGCAGCGAACGCAACACCAAAAATACCAACATCATTGTTTTGTTTGTATAAACATAAACAACGAAAATCAAATTTAAAAAAAAATGCAACAAATAACAAAAGATTATATTTCACTCTGAAAAGAGAAGAGAAAAAATATCAGAAATTAGAATTTTATTCATATCGCATTTCAAATTAAAGCAACAAATATTGAAATTGTTAATCAATACTAGAAGAGAAGTTGGCTCAAGTTTTTCTTTTTCTTTAAAACTAAAAAGACCATAATTTTTTATCTGTGAAAGAAGAAAAAGGGACGATGAAGAACTCGAAACTGTTGTTGCCGGAGAGCAAGACTGTCTCGTCGATTGACGGTTGAAATTCGAAAAAAAAATCAAAGCCCAACTATTTGTAGCTGGAGGTTGAAGTCCCCAGGGATTGAAAGGAGCAATTTGCAGAACTGTTAGTTGGGAGAAACTGTCGAAAGAGAAAGGAGAGAGACAATTGATGATTTAGAGAGGAGAGGGGTGTGGTTTGATTTGTATTTTTGAAAAAAATTAGAAATTTTTAAAAATATTAATCGTCTATAATTAACTTAATCAAGTTTTCTAATTATGTTTGACCCTTTGTGTTGGTCAATGTCACCAATCCTTCATTTTAAGATTAAATGACACCTTTTCTTCAATTTTCTCTAGTTACATACACTTCTGACTTTTATTTTTCATTTTGGTGGATCTATATTTTAGTTTTAATTAGCATTAATGAAACTACCACCACCACCACCACCACCAAACCCAATGTATTCCCACAAAGTGCATTAATGAAACTACCGATATGAATAATTTAATTTTATTATTTTGTAATATTTTAAATTTTTATTCCTTTAATACCAAATCAAAGTTATTTATGGAGTAAAACAATAGAAAAATGAAGGGATAATACCGACAAAAATACCTAAAGTTTGATTGGATTACCAGTTGAGCATACTGAACTTTGCGGGGGTCCTATTACCCCCAGACTTTTGTTTTTCGTATTTTAATGGCATATATCAACCACTTGGCACACTGCGTGTGATTCACGCGCACTGAGTGCGTGAACAGTGTTAAAAACGTTTTAAACTCTTTTTTTTTTACCAAACAGTCCCTTAATTTTATAATTATTTAAAGTTTTATATTTTTATTTATTTTTTCTTTCTTCTTTCTTCTTTCTTCTTTCTTCTTTCGTCTTTCTTCTTTCTTTCTTTTCTTCAACAATGGTTGCTCCATTGTTGAATTGAAATTTAATGGAACTCAATGATTATAATTTAATGGAACTCGCTAATTGAAACTCAATGGATGATTCGAAAGATTCAAACTCGGAAACTTGCTAATTTAATTCCGAGTTTCATTAATGAAAATTGAATCTTCCGAGTTCTATTAACGGAAGATTGAATAGCTTCATACATGTAATTAAATTTTTCATATCTTCCGAGTTTCATTAATGAATTTTTTGAATCTTCCGAGTTCCATTAACGGAAGATTGAATAACTTCATACATGAAATTAATTTTTTCGAATCTTCCGAGTTCCATTAATGAATTTTTCAAATCTTCCGAGTTCCATTAATGGAAATTGAATCATGAAATTAAATTTTTTGAATCTTTTGAGTTCCATTAATTAGCAAGTTCCATTTAATTAGCGAGTTTCAATGAATCTTCCATTAATGAAATTCGCTAATTGAATCTTCCGAGTTTCAATGAAAAATTAATGGAAGATTTCATTCAATTATTTGAAAAAGCTTTCTTCATAAACTCAATGGAATCATTTGGAATATTTAATATGGTTATAATTGTGAAAAAATGTTGAAGGGAGATTAATTCCACTTTAAAAAAGTTCGGGGGAATTAATTTCAATTTAAAAAGTATAGGGGGTAATAGGACCCTCGCAAAGTTCAATATGCTCCACTGAAAATTTGGTTAAACTTCCTGTATTTTTGTGGGTATTAACATATGAAATAATGATTTAAATAACGAAAAAACTTGTTAAAAACGAGTAAGAAACTAAATTTCCTTTTGTATGAATGTATTCAGTAATGAAAACTAAATTTTACTTTGATTTTTTTTTTTAAAAAAAGGAGAAAAACAAATCCCGAATTACTAAAATACATTATTTTAACAAAAAAGCTAATATACATAATATCAAAATAGTAGTTCTTAAAAAATTAATTTTTTAAGACCAACTTGAATAACTAATAATTCTAATATCAAAATAATAAAAATGTAACTTCTTACAAATTCAAAAAATATGTACTTTTTATACTTCTAGTGACTTTAAAACTACATTCTAAAATAAAATGATGCACGTTTTGAATGAAGCCTTTACGATAAGACAAAAAGAACTTAAAATAGCATTGTTTGAGATATGAGAGGAAAAAAATATTTTATCCATAGTTAAAGGGAAAGTACAATTGTTTCCGCAAGATTGGAGAGGGAAAAATAAATTTCAGCTGTAAATATATTATTTTAATTTTTATTAAGAAATTTAATTAGGATTAATAAAGATCTGGTTTGGTGCAACTAAACAGTGGGAAAATGGGTGAAGAAATATAAGTTGGCGGACCTCTCAATGAAAGATAATAGCAATATAGAGCTTCTCATAGTAATATATGTCGCAACTGTGCTAAGCGCCGAACCTAACTCTCATTTTCCATTTTCCCTCTAATATCTCCAATTTCTTCATCGTTTTCTCCGTTCAGAGCTGCTAACCAGATGGAGTCCGCCGTCGTTCTCCGCTCCTTCCACCGTAAGATTTACATTGAATGGTTTTATATGTTAATGTACCCATGTATTTTTATCTGCAGTTTTTTTCTGTTCATGTTGAAGGATTAAGTTGTTAGAATTAGGTTCTTTTTATCTCTCATTGACAATAAACGATAGCTACCTTATTTTCATCTCAGATCCGACTGACATTGGTTTAAATGCATTAATTATGCAATTGAAGTGAGCTTTATAGCTTGTAGATATCTGTATGTTTTCTTCTCTGCTGTTAGTTTTCGTGGATTTATAATGGCATTGAATGATATTTTAAACTGTGTAGTGGCTATACAGTGTTCTTTCTTTTATGCCTGATTTTATAAGACTTGAAGATCAGAAACTTGTGGCAGTAAATATGTGTTATCAGCTTAGTCTCTAAGAGGAACTTCAAACTAGTGGTTCTTGATTGATGCTGCTGCAAGATCTTCTCGTGCAATTTACTTTCAGTTCTGCTGAATATAGGGACTAATGTGCAATTGAGCCAGAAAAACATGAGGTAGAATCTTAATTAATGAGTATTAACTGATGTTGATCCAGGAAAGGACAAAAGTAATGTTTCTCCTTCTGCTTGAACAAAAAGAAGGGCCAATATTTTTCTAGCATAAGCATATAATCAGCTTTACTTGTTTTTGTGCATTCACTGTATCCTAAAGTTCCTTTTAGCTTTTGGCATTCACTGTATCCATTTCTCAATTACCTTACTGGTGCCAATCTATTTTCTTGCATAAATGCTTGCCAATAGGTCTGCTCTAGCTATCTGTTTCATGTGGGATATCCTCCAATAGTTCTAATCAATCTTTCTGTTATCCTACTTTACTGTTTCTGATAGATTCAGTTGGTACCACTTCCCATGTGAGGTCAGGAATTGAAATGCCTGGTGTTATTCCAACAAATAGTATTGCCTTCTCCAAGTTTACTAAGTTGACCCTAAAGGACTCCTCAAATGGTGCAAGGTTCATGTCTTCTCCTAACAAACATGGTAGATTGATGCTGTCTTGTGCAAAGACATCTGAAACAACCGTGACAGCGAAATCTGATGGTGAGTTAATTTGTTATCGCATCAGGTGTGAATCAGTATCTAGGGGCTAATCTTTTCTAGTTTCCATTTGGATAGTGCATTGAATGCACATATCATCCTTGGTTTATTTGATGTGTTGGTACTTTTTGATAATCTAACATACTGTTATGCTTTCAATCACAACCTATTAATTCATTTCGAGCAGTATGCGGATCTCCTATTGGAATCTAAAACTTATCATTTTGTTATCTGATAAAGAGTGGAAAGTAGTCATCTAGTTTCCTTTATTTTGTCACATCTAACTTTTTTAGGCCTAACTCTCTTGATCTGAAGGAGCTGTTCTTGCAGATAGCCACAAAAAAGTGCCAACGGAGAGTAGTCCACTGCCAACAACAACATTTCCAAAGGGTTTTGAGGTTGGTTTATCTCTGTTTTTTTTCTTTTTTTGAAACTGGTAACTTCAAGGTTGGTTTATCTCTTTGGACGTTAGAATGTCTCACTGCCTTTTTTTTTCTTTTCTTCCTTTTTATTGGGGGCCGTATGTACCTTGTGGTGATTATTTATCATGATATGCTTGATGCTTAACTTTTAATTTACTTAATTGGTCCTTCTGTATTAAAGCATGAGTTCTATGGATTTCCTTTTTTCACCATTTCCATTCAAATGCAAATTGAACTATGTAGAAACTAAGAAATCTTGCAACTTCGGCCAATCTTTGTCAGACATAGTTTTGAATTTGTGATTATGTAAATGTTTCTCATTTTTCTGTTTGATTTAAAAACGCAGCTCATGTTTATGGCGATCCCATAGTCACTAGTGTCATTTTACTAATTCTGACAACCAAGTCAAAATCATGTCTTCTAGTCTTCGTTAGACAATTGTAATCATGCTTTATTTATTTATTTATTTTAATACTGCTTTCTTATCTTAGACAAGTTTCTAGACTAGCTCTTGCTTGCTGTGACTTTAAGCATGATTGTTTATTTGTTCTACTGCTTTTCATCAGGCTCTGATTACTGAGGTATGTGATGATACAGAGGTAGCTGAGTTGAAACTTAAGGTAAGTGTTTACTTTGTTGCTGGTGCATCCTTCCATATATAGTGCATAATCACTCTCCTTTTATTTGTTGGGGAGATTCCATAAAAATATGGAACAATACGATAGATGGTAGTATAAGATTAAAAATCTGAGGATGTTGGAAGTAACCAAAAGAGAAGGTTGAAGCATGTTTTATCTTCATATCATATGAAATTCCAGTGCCACTGAGTATGCGTTATAGCTTTATCACTGCCACATGACCTGAAACTATAAACTAGAATATTTAAAAATAATTTTATAGCTTGCACCCAAGGGTGTGTCCTAGTGGTCAATGTAGTGGGTGAGAACCATGAGGTCTCAAATCCCAACGGAGACTAAAAATCTCTAGGTGATTTCTTCCCATCCTTCCTATCCTTGGTGGATAGAGGTATCTAGTACCTATTGCTGGTGGAGGTGGAAGGTTTCCCATGATATTAGTCGAGGTGCACGCAAGTTGGTCCGGACATCACGATTATTAACAACAACAACAGTCCCAGTCCATACTACTACCTCCGCAGAAGTAGAGAGGCTGTTTCCGATAGACCCCCAGCTCAAGATAGAGAATAGTACACCAAGGCCGTAATGAAACATGAAACAGGATGGATGGCATAGACTAAATAAGAAATAATAAACATAAAATACAAAATAAATAACAAAGAAATACGAAAATAAGCGAAATACTATCAATTCGTAATAAGACATAAGAAAGAGGACACCCACCTAGTAGTAACAATACACTCCCAGACCAAAGACACCCATCACAACCAAACTCCCCAGACTAGAGGCTCCTACTCAAGGACACAGACCTAGGATTACTAACTCGGCTACACAAGCGCTCTTCTACCACCTTGCTATAACCCACACACTCACACTAGACTTCTACCCTGATCCGCGACCTCCACACCTTCCTATCTAGGGTCATGTCCTTGGTATGCTGTAGCTGCTCCATGTCATGTCTAATCACCTCCCTCCAGTATTTCTTTGGCCTACCTCTACTCCTCCTGAAGCCATCCGAAGCTAGCCTCTCGCACCTCCGAACTGGGACACCACGATTATCTCAAACTTTATTTTATAGCACTCCGAGTCAGATAGGGTTGCACCATGGATTGGCTTTTAGTTCGTTTCTTCTTGCATAGTTGATGGATGATGCAACGACCTAAAAATTTGATGAAATATGTGAAATTTGTGATTTTATGTGATTTGACTATTTTACCCCTCCCCGTAGTTGCATTATGATATTTTTGGGGTGTGGGAGTGATTGACATGATTTTTGATGCATTTTAGTATCATTTATGCAATATTGTGGTTTTTGATGGCTTCGAGAGCCTTATTTTGGACTTATATGGATTTCTTTTGATCCGTGCGACGGATGGCCGAACGAACTGCACCAGCTGCTCCGGAATATCGATTTTAGGCTAGGTAGACCCTTGGTTCGGGTCCCGGTGCACCCGAGCTCATTTCAACCTATTGGTCGGAAAGTTGAAAAATTGAAAATATGGGTGTGGGACCCACATTTGAGCGAAACGACCTTGGATGGAAAATCCGACTTCACCAGCAGATCCGAAATGTCGATTTTAGGGTGTTAGCGTGTTTGGTATGATTTTACGGCTTCTAAATCTCATTTCGATCCTCGGTTTAGAAAATTGTAATTTCGGGTTTCGAGGGTCAGCTTTGTGTAAACGATGTTTTTTTTGAAAATCTGATATCGCCATTGCGTCCGGAACGTCGAACTTAGTGTGGTTGCATAGTTCGTTTGCATGTATCGGACTCCGAACGAATTCCGAGCATCCTGTCGAAGTCTGGAGTGGACTTTAACAAAAAATCTGCAGCTTTTTGGTTATTTTAGTGCAGATCTTCTGCACTTTTAAATAGTTTTGGGTCCATTTTGCTCATTTTTTATCTTGCTTCTTGAGAGTTGAACCCTAAATAGTTTGAGAGCTTAAAAGTGAAGCTTGGGGTAGCTTGGGAAGCTAGATTAACACCTTTTTCTTGGTTTTATTACGGATTTAAGGTAAGAATTCACCCTTTTCTTAGTAATTTCTTAATACAACAACAACAACAAACCCAGTGTATTCCCACCTAGTGGGGTCTGGGGGGGTAAGATGTACGCAGTCCATACCTCTACCTCTGAAGAAGTAGAAAGGCTGTTTCCGATAGACCCCCGGCTCAAGACACGAGATACCACACAAATACATAGTAAAGCACAGCACAAGATTACATAACATAAATACGGCACCCATAAGTAATATAAAACAGAGGAAAGCACACAGATTCATAATAAAACATGGAACACGGACTCCTAACAAGAATAAACCCCCACCAAGT
This sequence comes from Capsicum annuum, assembly GCF_002878395.1. Taxonomy (NCBI): domain Eukaryota; kingdom Viridiplantae; phylum Streptophyta; class Magnoliopsida; order Solanales; family Solanaceae; genus Capsicum; species Capsicum annuum. Next base: position 89,826,252 of record NC_061116.1, on the reverse strand, counting down.
AATTCCCTACACTAGCGACTCAAACTGGCCCTAGTCGTCTGCCCTAATTCGCGTCCTCCAGACCTTCCTATCTAGGGTCATGTCCTCGGTGAGCTGTAACTGCTCCATGTCCCGCCTAATCACCTCACCCCAGTACTTCTTCGGCCTACCCCTACCCCGCCTAAAACCATCCAACGCTAGCCTCTCACACCTACGGACCGGGGCATCCATGCCCCTCCTCTTCACGTGTCCGAACCATCTCAATCGGGCTTCCCGCATCTTGCACTCCACTGGAGTCACACCAACCTTCTCCCGGATGGTCTCATTCCGAACTCTATCCCCTCTAGTCAGCCCACACATCCAGCGCAACATCCGCATTTCTGCCACCCTCATCTTTTGGATGTGGGAGTTCTTAACTGGCCAACACTCCGCTCCATACAACATGGCCGGACGGACTACCGCCCTGTAGAATTTGCCTTTAAGCTTGGGCGGCACCTTCTTATCACACAGCACCCCTGACGCGAGCTTCCACTTCATCCATCCCGCCCCAATACGGTGCGAGACATCCTCGTCAATCTCACCGTTACTCTGGATCACGGACCCGAGATACTTGAAACTCTCCCTCTTACCTACCTCCTGTGATAAATTCCTCAAAATCCCAAAAATCTTAGGGCATGATTTTAAACTCAAATTTTACTTCTTTTCACTTGAATGATATTTTTATCTTATAATTACTAGTTTTTCATTAATCTAACCTTCAAAACAACTCCGATTCTTGAATTTAACCCGGATTTCAAAGATTTTATATGGTAAAGCTCAAAAATGGTTTTTCTTCAAGTTGAACCCCGTTTTTGACTCGATTTAACTTGGGTTTTCAGCTGTAGGTTCCTAAAAATATGGGGAACATGTTTTTGAAGTAAAGTTCCGATTTTGCCCTTCTTTTTCGGAAATCCATTTTGGAGATCCGTCTTGACCCCGAACCAAAAGTAGTCAATATCGGTGTCGTTGGTTTTGTCCTGACGCATAGATTTCATATTTGATGTTTTTAGTAGAGTTTGAGATTGTTCGTGAAAGGTAAGGTCGCGGGTTCAAGTGTAGCGGAACGGTTTCGACTTTCGAGGTAGGTTATGGCTTAACTCTTTCAGACTGGGTTGGGTAGTAAATGATGGTGCAAAATGCATGTTAAAGGTGGAAACTAATCATGAAAAATGGCTATCTATTTGTTGTGCCTGTGTGGGGGCTTATATGTGATGTAATTGTCGAAATTAAGATATTATGTGATATGTGTGATCGTGTGGGGTCCTATGTGATATTGATAGCCTTAAATACATATGAATAATTGTATTGTGTTGTTAAAATGCTAATGTGGTACCATTGGTGTATTGTGATTATATTCATACTTTATTGGCAAATGAAACGTGAAAATTTATGGTTGATACAAAAATAATGAGCGAATATTGACGCATGTGGTTGTGGAAATGTATCATTGTGGTTGGTTGTGGAAATATATCATGTGGTTGTTTCTGGAAATACTCATTGTGATTGGTTGTGAGCATTACATCCCCATATCATACTCATTCATAAAACATTGATACCACTGTGGCAACATCTGAGAAACACTGGCAACACCTTTTTAAAATCCTCCCTGAGGGATGTGCTGGGAGGAGATATTGTAACACCTTATAAAACCCTTTCTGAGGGATGTGCTGGGAAGGAGATATGAGATATGTGGATTGTATATGGGTTGACGAACCCCCCATGGGTCCTACGTCGGGAAACTTTAGCTCCGTACATACGGGAATTGTGCGACGATCCCGGAGGTTATGGGACGACCTCGTGCATCATCATCATCATCATATACATTGCACATACTTTATTGTGTTTATGTTGTGTTGTATTGCCTTATTGACTTGTCATCTATGTGTTTTTCTTACCTTCATTTACTTGTATTTGATGATCTTTTATTGCCTTATTGACTTGTCATCTATGTGTTTTTCTTACCTTCATTTACTTGTATTTGATGATCTTTTATCTACATGTTCTCTCTCGTTCTATTTATGTGACAATGTATACTTGTGTTCTATACCTTGGTGTGTTTTTGTAATACATGTGAGATATATTAGAACTGTTAGTACAAGCGGTATGAGCTACTGTTGTGGGACATTTTCTGATTGCAGGTGACGTGCCCTTAGTGTATATTTTGTATGCTTTATTTACTACTTTGCTTGGTCGGCCTATGATACCTACTGAGTACGAGTGTACCGTACTCATGCCTACTGCGCCCTTTCGGTGCAGGTCCTAGCTCGAGTGCGTCTTAGCTTGATTGACTCGGGCAATTGTTGGAGCTTCCAAGGTAGCGGTTGGACATTCATGCGTCCGAATTTCACCTCTATCTTTCTACAGTAGTTATGTCTTTATTAGTATTCGGAGATAGATATTATTCATTTGTGGTTATTTTTCTGATGCATTTGACTCTTGGATTGTATTAATAGTTCTTACACTATTGACACCTGGTTTTGGGCATTATTGATATTTTGGATAAGTTCTTTCCACATTGTTATGATTACTTATATGGTTCGGCTTCGTTCTAGAAGCCTTACCTTCGGATATTTTTGTCTTTTCCTCTTTTCGTATCAGGTTGGGTGATAGGCTTACTTGTCAAGGTACGCCGCGACAAGTGCCATCATGACCCTCGTTTTTGGGTCGTGACAAATGAACTGGTGCGACATATTCAATATGAGGTGCCATGATATATGATATTCGTAGATAATATAGTATTGATTGCTAATACTCATTGTATAGTTAGTACTAGGTTGGAGGTTAGGCTACAAACATAAGAGTCTAAAGGATTAAGGTTGAATAACAGCAACATTGAATACTTAGAGTGTAAGTTCAGTTATGTTACACTTGAGGTTGGTGTGGAAGTGATGGCTTGATGCTCTAGCCATCCCCAAGATGTTTTAAGTGTAGTTGCTCAGACTCTTCACTTATCAATGTCATGCCCATGTCAACATGACACGGGTGTGGCTGTGGTTTGCGGGATCTGTACCCGATTTGGTCAATCGATTTTGGATCGGTCGCGAAATTTCGGAAACATTCAATGATTTTTGTAATGAAACCAAAAGCTAAGGTGAAATTGAAGAAACTAGAATACCTTGTATATTGAAATTTCTGTGTCTCTCCTTTTCCCTTTTTTGCCTTCCGAGATTCTCCTCTTGATCAGTATTTCTCTCCTCAAGTTCTCTACTTAATATCTCATAATTTAGGTTTTATAACTCTATTTGTAGATAGTTGAATTATTTTAGCCGCATCCCTGTAACCGCCATATCCATACCTGGATCTGTATCCTCGAATCTTAAGTTTTAGATCATGAAGGATCCAACCTCTAGACCCTTATCCATATCGGACACTCCTATCCTAGTCCGAGAAAATTAGGTTTCAAGTACCTGGGGTCTTTTATTCAAGGTAATGGGAGATCGACGATGATGTCACATAATATATTGGTATATGATGGGAGAAATGGAGGCTCGCCTTCAGAGTCTTGCATGATAAGAAGGTATTGCTAAAACTTAATGGTAAGTTCTACAGATTGGTGGTTGAGCCAACTATGTTGAATAGGGCGGAGTGTTAGCCAGGTAAGAACTCTTATGTTCAGAAGATGATGTGGAGGTGGACTAGGAGAGACAAGATTAGGATAAAGATATTTGGGACGAGGTTGGAGTGGTCACCTTGCTGGACAAGATAAGGGAAGCAAGGCTGAGATGGTTAGGGCATGAGAAGCAAGTGTAGATGCCTCAGTGAGGAGGAGTGAGGAGGTGTGAGCAGTTGGTAGTGGTGAGCGCCAGTAGAGGTAGAGGCAGAAGTATTGGGAAAGGTGATTAGGCAGGACATGACACATCTTGAGTTTGCTGAGGACATGACCTTATATAGGACAATTGGAGTTCGAGGATTTTGGTAGAAGATTAGTTGGTAGTTGAGCATTCTTTTGCTTCCTTGCGGGATAGACTTTGTGGTCATACTTGGACCTTCCTTCTTCCTAGTAGTATTAGCACTATTCTCATAGTTTCTTGTTCTTTGATTTCGTCTATCACCTCTCTTTTCTAAGTTTAATTTGCGGCCTTCTTGGCCCATTTTATTGATAAAATTGAACCATCACAGCACAAAATCCGACCCGGTCCAACTTCCCATATCCAAAAAAGGAAAGTAACAAAAATAGTCTGTCCAAAACAAAGCACAAATGCTAAACTGAAATTAAACCTGTGTTTTTTGTGCTACGGTTATTGCATTATTTATGGTCGTGATTGTTCCTTCTTCTGTCTATTGTGTAATGCTCTCCATTTCGCATCATTTCGTTGTCGTTATTGCCCCCTATCTGTATCTCCTTTTTTAAACTGCTTGAAATGCTTTTTTTTAAGCCGAGGGTCTACCGGAAACATCCTCTCTATTTCTACGAGGTAGGTGTGCCTACACTCTACCCTCCCCAGACCCCACTTGTGGGATTGCATTGGGTATGTTGGTTTTAGTTGCTAAGCAAACCTCAGCTTGGTTGCACTCGACATATTGCTTATTTTACAAGTTAACTTTTACCAAGACTTGTAGCCTAGTGGTAATGGTGGGAGAGTACAAACAATATGTGTGAGTTTGCTCCTTACTATCCCCCTTCACTAGTCCCCATTTGTAATAGAAAAGATGAGTTTAAAAAACTCTAGTAGTACAGAATATCTTGAGATGGTAACATTTGCTATTTCAGCCCTTCCCATTTAGATCTGAAAAGTCTGATGGTATATTTTGTAATAATTGGGTAAAATTCAAGCGTTGATGCCATAGAAATCAGAATTCCATACAAATCCAATGATACATAGTGGAAGAAAAGAAGGAATAAATGCTCATATTGATGCTGAGAGCTTTGCAGGAGTCAACAATTCTGTACCACAAATCATGTTCATATATAATAATACTGCAATGAGAAAAAAATAATAAGGTTGAAACGTTTTTTCATTAAGAGTTGAAAGCTGCTACTACTGTCATACCGGAACTGTAGCAAGTAATCATCCACATAGGTTTGAAGTTATCACCAACAATTGTGGAATGACTATGATAGTCAATTATCTGATTTCAGTTTGTTGTTTAGTTGATTACGCAAATCTACAAACTCCACGTTAATTTCGACGTGACACATTGCTAGTGCAGAGAATCACTTTGTAGATTTCTCTCGTAAATATTTGTTTATTCTTTTTGTTGAAATGTAATCCTAAATATTTTTTCAGAAAAATTATCTTCTAATATATTCCGAAAGAAAAAGGTTTTATGATTTCTACTGATGTTTGATTGGATATTGTAGGTTGGAGGTTTTGAACTGCACCTGAAACGGAACATTGAAGCTCCAGTAGTGCCTGCACCTGTTGTTTCCACACCAACACCAACACCGCCACCTAGTGCAAGCAAGCCCTCCATTTCATCCACAGCTACTGCTCCTGCAGCATCCCTGAGGAAATCGTCCTCAGAAAAGGTCAGCCCATTCACAAACATTGCTGCTGAAAAATCAGCAAAATTAGCAGCTCTAGAGGCTACTGGGGCTAGTGGTTATGTTCTTGTGTCATGCCCCACGGTATGTATTGCTTGAGCTGTTAAACCCTTTTCGCATGTATTATGTACTATGTTAGCAGCAGCTTCCACTTTTTCTGGCAGGTTGGTTCACTCCGAAGGGCCAGGACGTTAAAGGGAAAGAAACAACCACCTGCATGTAAAGAGGTAACCCATAATGAATCCAACCCTCTGGATTTTGTTCTGAACGTTGTTCTTCTTTTTGAAGGGATGAGCTGAGACCTCTATCTTGTGTATGCCTTGTGAGCATCGCCATTTCTTTGCTTGAAGGTTTTGAGGATTGAGGCCAGTGGTGTACTAGATCTTGGAACTCAGTAGACCATTGACATTTCTTGTCGACATATGCTTTTGTCTTTCACGTGATGCTCACATGCCAGGATTAAACCTGACAGGGGCCTTTATGGAAGTACAGCTTAGTTCTTGAATCGTGCATGTGTGCGTATGTGCAGGGTGATATTATCAAGGAGGGACAGATTATTGGCTTTTTGGATCAGTTTGGGACAGAACTTCCCGTCAGGGTAAGCCTTTTTAATGCAATATTGTTGTTAATTATCTGCTTTCGGGTAATATTGATGACCTCTTTTTGTTGTTGTTGTTGAGCAGTCAGATGCAGCTGGAGAAGTCTTGAAGATCCTCTTTAATGATGGTGGTATGGGTCTTTCAACATTGTTTCTTTCTCCACCTTTCTTTACTCGTCAAGTTGTCCCAGCTGCAGTTTCCTGCTAAATTAACAATTGTAGTGCATATCAGATACTTAAAACCACAAAATTTGCAGTGAAATACACAGGAATTTTACCCCCCTCCCCACCAAGAAAAAAAGGACAACTTTGTCTAATGTATTCAATTCCCAAGTAGTCATAAAGTGATACTGAAAAAAGTGAGTAGGAGGACCTAACAAGCACCTGGCATACTTTAATTGTTGCTTTAATCTCCTAATGTATAGGTGCTGCCATAGTTAGTGCCTGAGATCTAATTGATGCGTGAGTGTTGGCCATTTTGCACATTTTGATGGTTCTTTACAACCGAGCACACATTGTTCCAACCAACTTAACTAAGCTGTTTGCGCTCTGCCCAGTATTATTTCCTTGGCGTCCACATTTGATTAATCTTTTTCTTCCAAAGACATCAACTTATTTGATTTGGGTTTTTGCATGTATTTTAATATTTATAATGGTACCTACTGTGCTCCAATGTTCTTTCTGGAAAAGCTCAACTCACTGTTCAATCCGTGGTGCTTTGCAGAAGCTGCTGGTTATGGTGATCCACTTATTGCTGTCTTGCCATCATTCCGGGGTATAAACTGAAATAGCTGTCAACTTTAGTTTTTGAGTTCTTGGAGAATACTAAGGTTGCTGTTCTTATTCTCGTATTTTGGTCAACTGTGTCATCTTCGACTAACCTAATCCCACTTGGGATGCATGTTTAGATGATAACTGTAAACTTCTTATAACAGGTTAATTCGGCTTTAGAACAATAAATGATCGTCCGATCGAGGTTGAGAACTTGCTTTCTGTTTTTCTGGTTGTATGATTTTGTATATTTCTGTCACGCTGATGGCGTTATCAATAGGGACCAGAAAAGAGTGGTGTTGGAGTTTGCAATTACTGCCTATTTTTAGGAGTGGTTGATTGGAGCAACTCTGGGACTTATTACATGGAATTCAGTATGTTATTTTGTCAATCGCCTTATATAATTTACTGTACAACGTCTTATCCATAGTTGGCTACCTTCTTCGCATCTCGCATTGTTTACAGGTACTCTCAGTGGCAAGGCTTTCATAAGGTTCTGAGAGCCACAGGATTTGTTTTATACACTCGCATTTCGAGCTCCCACCCATCTTTCACTCTTTTTTTTTTAAACAATAAACAAAAGATTCATTTTACACATGTTATTTTGTCGCTTTTATCTGCTCCAAACAATTGAAAGAAATCTGAATAAAAACCTTGACAGTTTTCAATTTATATACCCAAAAAAGCCTTACTATATTCGAGGGAACGGGATAAGCCAGTAAATGGGTGGTTGTTTTAGGTTAATTGCAGGAATTCAAAGACAACCTGATGATCAAGCAATAGAATTAGAAACTTCACAGAGAAATTATAACATCTTTCGTTAATGAATGTTTCTATACAACTAAGATTTATAGTGAATGGAAATGCATTGCAGCTGAATACAAATATGGTATATAGCTGCTAAATTCGACTTGCTTCAACTAACTGTAACTACATAAGTACTTCAGTTGGCATGACCTCTAGTTAATTGCTATTTATGTTCGTATCACCTGAAAAGCCAGGGACCAACAGGTCAAGTTTTACTTATTTCAACACCATTTTATGTGTGAATAGTTCAGTACTCCTGAAAGAATCTCGACCACAAGTATCAAAATTATCTCTTGAATATTTAAAGAAGAGGGATCGAAGCAAAAAAATATGATTCTGAAATTAGATAGGATCGAAGTGTATGATCGAGTTGAATGAATTTATATCCAATAATGATCGAGTTGAGTGACCAAGATCTGCACCACAACCTTGTTCCCGTTGTTCATCATTCTCCTCTGCAATTTGGATTTTGCATTCGGACAATAAAGGATAGCAATATTAGTGATAGGAGGATATAGGAAACTAATCCTACCCTCTTGACAATCTGAAAGGACCCATAGTACCTTGCAACACACTTGTGACATGTCAGTGTTAGAAATGCTAATGTTTGCAAGGTTGAACCTTAAAATAGACCTGATCTCCTACCTCAACTTTTTTCACTTAATGAGAATCAACCTACTGTTTCATTCTCAACGGAGCTCTTAACAAATGGTGCTTAATTAACTGAAGTTTCATTTCTATGTTAAGTGGTGTATTTGCATAGGGTGAGAATTGGTTGAATACACGTGGCACTCCAGGGAGAGAACGAAGGAAGCCTAGGAAAATTGGTTCCCCCAGAAGGTACTCACGAGAAAGGGAACACAAAAATGTACTGACTGCCAATAAAGAAAGGGTTGGATGCTAAAGATGTGGACAATGAAACAAAGGGGGACAAGGTGTTAGAAGGTTCAGGTCCGTGGACGAGCGCATACAAACATGGAAGCTACAAGAATTAGTTGGCATGGCTAACGTCATCTCCATGTAGATACGCCAAAATTACACCTTTGAAAAGATATAAAGTGGTTGTTGATCAAATGTAAAACCTAACGCGGTTGGGGCGAATCCCACAGATAATAAGGCAAGAAATTGAATCAATAGTGAAATTCATACCAGTAGTCGATATTTTGAGGGTATTTTTTTGCAAAATAATTACAAGGAATACAAATTTATGACAAATGGGGGACAAGGTGTCAGAAGGTTTAGGTGTGTGGACTAGTGGCATGGTGATACAAGCCAAACGACCATCATAGCTTTTGATGACATACTTGGAGGCCAACACCTAAAGACTCAAGCTTTGGTCACCTCAAGGACATAAAAGCATGCATGGAGGACCCGTTTTGGACATTTAGGAGAACAATTCCGTGTGTGGAGGGTTGCTTGGAGGGTTGCCTTGATGACTATCCGAGAGCACAAGTGAAGAAGTGTTTTGAAGAGCTTTAAACACTCCAAAACACTCCAAGGCAACCCCTAATTTACACACCAAGGCCACCCCTTCAGTAAGGGCATTTTAGAGATTGCACATGGTGTTTTAACACACCATAGCCGTCCCTCTCATTAAGGGTAGTGTGATTTTTTTGTCTTCTTTTATAATGTACTATAAGTAGAACATTTTAGGATTTATTTCATTAGTTTTTGAATGATGAATATGTGAAAGACTTTCTTCTCTCTTTGAAAGTGTAACACCTTTAGTGTAGGGCTTGGAAAAGCCAATATCAATCTTTTGTTTAGAAACGGTGGTTGTAAGTGAGTTGATTCCCTTAGCGGTTGCCGTAAGAAAATTGGTGTTTGATTATTGCGACTTTGAGGGTCTCTTCGTTTGATATACGTGTCGGTTCTCATTGTTTCATAAGATCTTATGTCATCTTAACTATCCATTTATCTTATTGTATTATTATGTTTGTATCTTGTCTTGTTAATCTTGGTTTGGTGTTGTTGTTGCTGTGATTGTTTCATTTATTGCTCTCGGTTTGTCTTGTGTTGTGGACTGATTTTAGTGTTCATAAAAGTATCCATATCATTTGGTATCAGAGCTTGTGGTTGATTTTGTTCCAACAAAATCAATCTTGAGCTTGTTAACTTGAAAATAAAAAAAAAGTGTTGAAAACTGAAAATTCCAAAGTGAAACAAATCTGTCCCATTTTTGTTTTGTCTTGGCCGAAACTTTGGTCTTGTATTTCTTGTGTTTTTATGTGTTTTATTTATTTCTAGTGTTAGGTTCTTGTTCCTTAACACTTATAGAGTCTAGATCTAAATTTTGAGCTAAATCCAAGTTGTTCTTGAATTTTGAAAGATTGTTGTTGTTGTAGACATAAATTTGGTCGTGTGTTGTTGGCATTGTTGTTGTGGATTTGAGTTGGACATGTGTTGTTGTTGTGGATTGGAGGCCTAAAAACATTGTGTTGTTGATGTGTGGGATCCAACTTGAACCATAGAACTCCAAGATTCAAAAAGTTATGTTCTTGGTGTTCTTCACCATCTTCGTATATTGTTGAAGAAAAGGTGGTTGTTGATCTTAGAAGTTGAAGAAAGAGAGTGTGTGTTGTTGTTAGTCTTGAAAAACATAGATCCAAGTATTAAGGTGTAGTACTTGTAGCTCAAAGACTTTTCCTACATACTCAAAGACTTCACAACCACTTTCCAACAACTTTCCATGTTTTAAGGGCCATGTTTTAAGGAAGAAGTACAAGACTTTCTTGCCAAAAGACTTTCTTTTCACAAGACTTTTAAAATTTTTTAAAAAAAGGCTCCAAGTTTTGTAATTCCCTCCCTTAACCGAAATTTCACACGTGCAAATTAAAATTTAACTAATCCAAATTGCAAGATGCCACATCACTAAATTGTCATGTTACCAAACTGCCACATCATCAAAGTGCCACATCATCAACGTCCCAAAATACTTTGAAGCTCAAATTTGGATTCTAAGTTTCTTTTCTTTGTTTCTTTAGTTTCATTTCTTGATTCTAGAACTAGTTAGCAACTAGTAATCACCTACTTAGTTGTAGATTAGTTGTTGAGTCTGTTTTTCTTTCGTGTCTTCGTTGTTTGTGTGCTTTTCTTATTTTGATTCATTGAATTTTGTTGTTTCAAGTTCGTAAGTAGATTTTTCTATTTTGTGTCTTGAATCAATCAGACAAAAATCTATTTCAGCCGCTAAGTAGGATTGACATCTTATTGGCTACCGGAGTATAAGCAACTTTTAATATTCACCGCTCCAATTGTGAGAATTACAAAAGTGAGTGTATATGAGTATTGGTGAGGAGCCTTTTACTACTTATTTTGTTTTTTATTTTGTAGGTATAAGGAGGTATAAGGGGGAACATGTTTTCGATAGCTACAGATTATTGCGACTACAGCATGGGATACTATGATTGTAGTGAGGGATTTTATGGCTAAGAAGTTGAGGGAGATTATGGGGGCAATGAAAAGAGTCATGATCAAAACATGGGCAGAATAGAGGGCTACGAGTTTGAGGGAGAAAATAAGGTGAATGAAGTGCCTAGTGCTTATAGTGAATATGGAGATGATGTAGGACCTCATGATGGTTCTTATGATGAAAATGGGAAGTATGGGGAGTCTTGCACTACCCAAGCCGAACCTAGAATTGGAGTTAGGTATAAGTTATTCATTTGCAAAGTTTATGAGAGTTATGCTGAGAGTGCACGTGTGGAGTGTGAAAATTTGTACTCTTCACCTTGTAGTACTTCTTATCAAGGTCGAAGTGGTGCAAATGGTTATACTAGTTATAGTGGAGGTTGTCCCATAAAAAGAAGAAGGCATACATCTCCAAAGCCGAAGGGTACTCATGTGCCTTACAATGCTGATCCAAGAAGGAGTGTTCACTTTGGAAAGGTGATCATTTGTGGGGTACTGGGCTGCCTCATTGTGCTAGATGATAGGTGTTATATAAACTATATCTTTCCATCCATGGTTGAATATTTGGGGTTGTTTTAAGAACCTTTATTTGTTCCATAATCCTTGGACGAGTTTAAGGTTACCGAGAGGGTGAAGGTTGTCTTCTCCCAATTTGATTACCATGAGGAGGTGTGGTGTGATATTTTTCCCTTGGCATACGGTCATGTAAGGTTGGGTGCCAATTGAATTGCACAACATAAAGTTCCAAATGTGCAAAATTGTCCTAATATTGTAAAAGACCGATGGGGAAATCATCTTATAATGTACATTCTGTCCAAAACTCAAGGAAAAGTGTTCACCTACTCTAATCTGAATGCCTATAAGAGTCAAAAGATTGAGAGGAGTAAGGGTGTGCAAGGTGGTAATCCGAGAGTGAAAAAGGGAGAGGTTGTGTGGAGCAAAGTGAGGGGATTGCCACTAAACCGTGCTAACTATGTTTGTCCTCCTACTTCTAAGGACATTTGTGTCGGTACTAACATGGCAAGCAAAGAAGAGCAATGCCGAAGAGAAGTTGCTGCCGAAGCTTGTTGAGGACCTTCACACCACGGCAAAGAAGAATCTACTCAAGAACTTAAAGGTAAAATAGCTAACTCTTACACTTTTGTGCATGTGAATTATAATTGTGTGGCTAATAACCCATTGAGTATGAGTAGTAGCTTATTACTTGTGAGTCTAATGATTCTTTTCCTCTTGTTGATGATGTAAATATTGTGAGTATGGATACACTAGTTGTTTCTATCGATGACCAAATTGACTTTTCTTGTAAGGTCAATTTATGTTCACCTAGTGTTGAAGCCAATATCTTGAACGAAAGTACATCGTCTTGTGTAAATGATGTTGATCAACTTATGTGTGAAAATTGTGCACCACTTGAGTATGTGTGTGATGTGATTAATAGAACTCAAGTAAGTAAAAAATGTGAAAATGTTGGTCAACAAGGTAGGAGTGAACCCGTGAGCTTGTCCTTTGATTCTAATGTTTGCTTAGCTTATAAAGATAATCTTGTACTTGAAACACCTTTAAAACTTGATATTGATCTTTTAAAGAGTGAAGAAATTGCTTGTTCCAAATCTGCCCACGGGTGCGTTATCAAAAATGGCGTCGTTGTCGGGGACTGTTGTTTTTCATTAATATACACAGTTCAGTTAAAGTGATTGAACTTAGAGAGAGTGATGAGTTTTGAGCTAAAATTAATGATCAGCTGTTATAGGTATCATATGTTTCTTTTGGTTAAGCATCGTAGTGTTGTGTTATGTAGTTGCTTGAGGACAAGCAATTGTTTTAAGTTGAGGGTGTTGATGTACTAGCATTCTGTTAGCACATTTAGGACTTTTAACTCGAAATAATTGTAAGTTCTTAAGTGACTACTGTTTTTTTTATTATATTTCGTATGATTTTGTAGGAAAGTCAAGATGGATGAAAAATCATGAAAGCTATGTCAAAAAGGATGATTTTTGGTGAAAGATGCAAGAAATTAAGTTCTGAAGATTTCATCTGATAATTTGGTCTGATAAGCTATCAGATCTGTGATAAGCTATTAGAATATGTCATAACATATGGGCAGAGAACAAGAAAGGTGAAGTATTTCTGACGACATTTTGTGATAAGTCGCCAGATTTGTGATAAGTCATCACAAATGCCGTCACAAATATTGTAATAAGTCATCACAAATGTCGTCACAAATATCGTCAGATTTGTGATAAGTCATTAAAAATGTTGTCACACATGGGCAGAAAGTCTGAAGACATTTTGTTATAAGTTATCATATTTGTGATAAGTCATCACAAATGTCGTCAGATTTGTGATAAGCTGTCACAAATGTCGTCACCTAAGGGTCGAGAATCTAAATTTTTAATTTTGACTTTTTCTTAAGTTACAGCTATAAATAGCAGCTTTTAGGATCCATTCATCATCTGAAACTATCGGGAACTCATTCCAAAGGCTATTTTACTTCCCTTTAGTCTCTAAGCTAGTAATTCAATTTTCAACTTTTTGATTTAGTCGTGGGAAATTATTATTGTACTTGGAGGAGAATCAACTTTGGATTTCATTTTTTGTAAGTTTAATTGCTTTAAATTATGAATTCAATCATTGTTATCTCTTTCTATCTTATGAGCAACTAAAATCCACAACTAGGGTTGTGGGATCTATGACTACTCTTTCATTGATTTAGTAGTTGGTTAGGGTTTGAGTGATTGTGGGAATATCTTGATAATTCCTTTGTAATGATTGATTTCTATTGGATTGCAAGCAATAGATCCCGCCTTATGTTGGTTTGCTCGAACAGAGAAACAGACTAAAGGTCGCAAATTATCAACAAGGATTTGGGAAGGTTAAGCTCCCATCTAATGGTCAATGCTGTAACAAGATTGATCAACTTGAGATAAAATCAGTATGAATAAGAGGGTTTCCTAAGTTCAAGAGAATTAAGAAGCCAAACATCTAGGTAGGTTGAGAAACACTTAGATGGAATGTCGAAATTGATAATTTGGTGTTTACCACAAGTCACGATAATCCAACATTACAACTATTAGTCAATGAGGGGTTAAAAATCATATTGAACACAACCCTAGTTTCTCTATATCATTGAGTTGAATCATTGAAATTCTAGTTTTGAGTTCCGAAGCAAGTTAAAACTTTAACAATTGTTTGATTGATACCAAACCCCCATTTTACTTTATTTTTGTATCCTTTGTTTGAATTTAACTTGTAGCTATAGTTTTAAATTAGTTTAATCGCCACTCACATTGTTCCCTGTGGATTTGACCCCGACTCCAAAGTTGGGTAAATATATTAACGACGACCGCCTTGCACTAAATTAAAGCGTAAGTTGAGCGTTATCAATGGGATAAATCATGCTCTCTTTAGGTACAATGTCTTGTTTGAATATGATATAAATACTCCTAATGAACCTAGTGGTAAAAATGATGGTATAGCTTGCCTTGAAGGCTATATCCTATATGCTAACCCACTATGGTGTGACAGGGTAAGAAATGTGTAGTCCTTCTTGAAAACCTGAGGACAAAGGTGTCATTGACTCCTTGGGGCAATGTTTCTAAATGTGCATCCTTGCTTGACACACTTGTGCTTAAGTTACATGAATCCCAACTTGTGGATGCCAAGTTGTCTATTTATTTGAAAAAAGGAATGTGTATGGGCTTAAATACTTTGTCTTCATCCATGTATGCTTTTACACTTGATTTTTTCCTATACCACCTCTTTGCCTACGATGACATCTATACTAGTTTTGGATTTGTTTTATGTAGAGATCGGAAATTTGTTGGTTTGTCCACTTATGTGAGTGATAATTCTATATGGATCTCATGGACTTTAGAACCAATTGAAATTCCACCCTTGGTGTGGTCTCTTGAAGAGATAAAAAGGCAATTGTGTATTTCGGCTCATAAGATCCTAATTCTACCTTTTGGACTAAGTGTTGCCATTAGGACCCTTGTAGCTTTTTTATCTCTTGGTGATTCCCGCAACCAAATATTTTGTGCATCTTTCATTAAGTTTTTAATATTTAATTCATAGGATCCTTGGTTATATTGCAAATATGTGCAACCTTGGCATGTTGAGCTAATTTGTTGTGCGAACCCTAACCCTCATGCCATGAGGAGTTTGTATTCGTTTGTCCTTTCTTTGGTTTTGTAAGGTTTGGATTCGAGGTTGAATCCTTTTCAAGAAGGGGAGAATGATACGATCCAAATGGCCATCATAGCTTTTGATGACATCCTTGGAGGTCAACACTTAAAGACTCAAGCTTTGGTCATCTCGAGGATACAAAAGCATGCATGGAGGACCCGTTTTGGACATTCAAGAGAACAATTCCGTATATGGAGGGTTGCTTGGAGGATTTCCTTGATGACTATCCCAGAGCATAAGTGAAGAAGTGTTTTGACGAGCTTTAAACACCCCAAACACTCCAAGGCAGCCCCTAATTTACACTCCAAGGCTGCCCCTTCATTAAGGGCATTTTAGAGATTGCACATGGTGTTTTAACACACGATGGCCGCCCCTCTCATTAAAGGTAGTGTGGTCTTTTTGTCTTTTTTTGTAATGTACTATAAGTAGAATATTTTAGGGTTTATTTCATTAGTTTTTGAATGATGAATATGTGAAAGACTTTCTTCTCTTTTTGAGAGTGTAACACCTTTAGTGTAGGGCTTGGAAAAGTCAAGTAGTTAGTGTAGGGGTTGGAAAAGCCAATATTGATATTTTACTTTAAAAAAGTGGTTGTAAGTGGAGTTGATTCCCTTAGCGATCACCGTAAGAAGATTGGTGTTTGATTATTGCGACTTTAAAGGTCTCTTCATTTGATATACGTGTTGGTTCTCATTGTTTTGAAAGATTTTATGTCATCTTAACTATCCATTTATCTTATTGTATTGTTGTGTTTGTATCTTGTCTTATTATTCTCGGTTTGGTGTTGTTGCTGCCGTGAGTTATTTCATTTGTTGCTCTCAGTTTGTCTTGTGTTGTGGACTGATTTTAGTGTTCGTAAATGTATCCGTATCACATGGCTCATAACATCTCTATGTTGATACATCCAAATTACCCCCCCCCCCCCCCCCCCCCCAAAAAAAAAGAAAGAAAAAAAGTAAAGTAGTCGTTGTTCAAATATAAGACCTACGAGGTTTGGTCGAATCCCATAGAGTACAAGGTGAAAAATTGAATCAATAATGAAATTCAGATCAGTAGTCGTGGATATTTTGCGCGGGGGTAGGGGGTGGGGAGTTGCAAAATAATTAATAGAAATTCAGATTTATGAAAAACTGGGGACAAGGTTGTAGAAGGTTCTGGTGCGTGGAGTAGCTCGTACAAACATATAAGCTAGTGGAATTAGTAGCATGGCTAATAACATCTCTATGCTGGTACACCCAAATTAAATCTCCAAAAATTATAAGTAGTCATTGGTCAAGTATAAGACCCAACAATTTTGGGTCAAATCACATAGAGAACAAGGCAGAATATTGAATCAATGTGAAATCTAGATCAGTAGTTGATATTTCGAGAGGGACTTCGCAAAAGAATTAAAAGAAATTCAAATTTATGAAAAATTATTATGGTTAATTTTGTTTGTTTCAGTATTTAGATGAGACCATTGTGTTCCCTAAGATGTTGGAACTTTGATAATCTATCCTTTATTGTGATCTATTCAAGTGTTCACATGTGAAACTGAAAATTCTAATGTTCATCTAAAGTCTTTCAATCTAATTAGATGAATATCAATCTAGTCGACACTAGATTGTTTATTGATGATCCATTTTCATAGGTTCCGAGTTGACGGTCCTTGTTATAGCTTAAGTCAATAGATGAGTGAGATGTAATCGCATCAAGTTCCATATAAACAATATTAGTTTGCACCAACTTTTTTTTTTGTACGGTGAAATGGGACCTCATAAGCTAGGATGTGGTCATAATAGGTGCTACATTAACAATCTTTGCTTCTTTCTTGTGTTTTTGATAATTTTTGATATCTTGTCACTTGGTTTCTTCCTAATTACTTCTAAATCTCATGAACCTATAAAGATGGAAGTGAATCATGATAAGATCACCATTTTATTACTAAAACTCACAAACATCTAAGTTTAAAGAAGAGACAAGTAGGTAAAATACCAACAAGGTCCTCAATTATAAGAGCAGTAGCTGTTATCTCAACTAGATCTATCGTGGTTGACAAAGATAGAATAAAAGATGAGTTGGGCTCATCCACTAGAGGTGATATGCCTGGAAGATGTTGCTTTCCTTTATCTGTGAGATCCATGAGGGAGATCTTATGGCCATTTTAGTATTCCTTTCAAGTTCAATTCCATCTCCTAATGGGTCGCGTCCGAAGAAAAGCTGCAATGCATGCCTGGAGATCCATATCCTCTGTTTCAAGAAATTTATCCTCAGCCTCGTCTTTTTCATACTCATAACTTTCCTCCTATGAGGAAGCTTCTTCCAACTCAATACCCGTAGCACCAAGAAATAGGATCAAAACCACCACCAGCACCAGTACTCATGCTAACTGTGGGCTAAAAAAAGGAACATTAAGGTGTGGAGGCTAGTCATCTTACCACAAAGATGGGCCAACTCAAGTTTGACCTTTGTCAGGTAACTACCCTTTTTCTTCTTATGCAATGATACTCGTTCCTCTAATTCTATGAGATAATCTCATATGTCATTGGTAGATTGTGCTACTACTGACCTAACCAAGTTTGTTGGCTTTTTAAAATGTTTTTGACTTTAGCATCCATGCAGACGATAATGCTTTCATTCTCCAAAAATAAATTATCGAAAATGTACCGAGGAAGGAGTTGGGGTACTTGAAATAGAAGAGTAACGCCTGTTTGTAACGGTACTAATAAGGTCAACAAGTAGTATGAGAGGGATGATAAATGTAACGACTTCTGGAGTGGACTGATGGATAAATTCTTCTTTTTTTCTCTCAACATTTTCCTCATTCTCTAATTTTGGAATATTAGTAAATTGGGTATGCTTTTCCATTTTATCAATCCGAATTGGTTTCCTGCTCAATGCATCTGACACTACATTGGCCTGTCCTGGATGATACTGGATGGTAACATTATGATCTTTTAACAACTCCATCTACTACCACTTTCTTAGGTACAAGTCCTTCCAGTGAACATATGTTGTAAGCTGTGATTATCTGTAAAAACCTTACACTTAACTCCATACAAGTTATGCCTCTATATCTTAAGTGTAAAGACCACTGCCGCCGACTCCAAGTCATGAGTTGGATAATTACTCTTATGGACCTTCAGTTGCCTTGAAACATATGCAATCACATTCTTATCATGCAATAACACAACAACTAAGTCAAAACGTAAAGCATCACAAAATACTATAAAATCTTTACCTTCCACAGGCAAGGTAAGAATAAGAGTTGTGGTCAAAAGAGACTTAGATTTTAAAAGCTCTCTCCATACTTGTCAGACCAAATAAAAGACACTTCTTCTAAGTTAGTCATGTCAAGTAAGTAGAAATCATAGCAAAACCCTTTACAAAACCTGACGTAATAACTTGTTAAACCCACAATACTATGAATTTCATTCATTAAGACAGACCTAGCGTAGTTCTTAATAGCCTTAATCTTTTGGAGATCTGCGATTACATTTTTTTTAGAAACAACATGTCCTAAAACGACATAGGCGTCATCCAAAACTCATACTTAGAGAATTTTGCATAAAGCTTCTTCTCCCTCAATATATCCAAGACAATACGCAAATGCCCTACATACTCCTCTTTACTCTTAGAGTACACCAAAATGTCATCAATGGATACAATAACAAATGAATCTAAGAAAGATTTGAAGACTCTATTCATTAAACTTATGAAGTCTATCCATGCATTAGTCAACCTAAAGGACATCACCAAAGGTTCATAATGTCCATAAAGAGTCGTACAGGTTGTCTTAGGAATATCATCAGCCCAGATCTTTAACTAATGATACCCTGACCTTATATCTATCTTAGAGAACACCAAAGAACCCTTCAACTGATCAGACAAGTCATCTATCTTGGGAAATGGGTATTTATTTTGGATGGTTATCTTATTATGCTGACAATAATTATGCACACCCTCATACTACTATATTTATTCTTGACAAACAAAACTGGAGCACCCTATGGTAAAGTACTAGGATGGATAAATCCCTTATCAAGCAACTCTTGTAACTGAGTCTTAATCTCTCTTAACTCGGACAGAGCCATCCTATAGGGAGGAATAGAAATGGGTGAGTGCATGTCTCTAAGTCAATATAAAAATCAATAAAGAACACTTTTTGAAATTCACACACTATAGAAACTAAATTGAGAGATTGGACCTCTGTACTAGTGTCGCAAAGCTGAGCTATGAAGGCAGAACAATCTTTCCTTATTAACTTTTTAGCACGAATAGAAGATATGAGTTTCACATGAGTAGTGTTATAGATACCTTTCCACTCTAACCTATCTATCCCTGACATAACTATAGTCTTAGTATTACAATTTAAATTAGCATGAAATAGAGATAACTATGCCATACCCTAAATGATATCAAACTCTAACATATGTAGAATCACTAGATCAACCTAAGTCTGAAAACCTATCAATATCATTGAACAAATACGATAGAATGAGTTACTACGATACAATCTCCAACTAAAGTAAACACATAAATAGGTGAATGAAGCATGCCATATTGTTACGAACCGAACTAGGGCCTGGCCATGACGGACATCCCGAACCATGAAGGCCCGGCCGTCCAACTTTATCTGGTAATCATGCACAACATTCATATAATAAAAGAAGATGCGGAAATATAATCTGATACAAAAACATGGTCATACTCTGGATTTAGTTTAACAATAAGGAATGAAATCCAAAATAAACTAAACAACATCTGGAATAGTCTGTGAAATCTCTACTACCTAATCAAATGACAACTGTCTGAAACTGGGACAAGGCCCCCAGTAGACCAAAATAAAGGAATAACATAATCTGAAATAACAAGCCTTCTGGTACAAAGAAGGCTCACCCCTGCATGGATCACTTCTCTTTGGATACTCTACTGATTAGCCGGACCCTTAGACTGAGTCTTTGAACCTGGGAGGTAGGGGTCAATATAGATGTACTGGTATGTAGAGAAAATCCAAAATAATAATTTATATTCAACATGTATGAGAGCAAATTTAAATCAGTTCATAAACGTATCATATAGTAAGAAATCTTATGGGCATTTTTGAAAGACTCTGTAAAATTATCTGAACTCTGA
This sequence comes from Capsicum annuum, assembly GCF_002878395.1. Lineage (NCBI taxonomy): Eukaryota > Viridiplantae > Streptophyta > Magnoliopsida > Solanales > Solanaceae > Capsicum > Capsicum annuum. The sequence goes on along the minus strand of NC_061116.1, from coordinate 89,805,862 downwards.
GACATTCTTTGTTTTACTTCTGTTCTAGGTGGTATACCCTACAACTCTGAAATTCCACGGGCTATGCTGCCATTAACTCGGCAGCCAAGCCCTCAACCCAAGTATGCCGCAAGGGTCGGAGTCTCTGAATCTATTGCGCCATACAACCGTCGCCAGCGTACAATAATAATCTACCCGTATCAGCAAATACGATTTCAGGCTAAGAGTTACTTGAACTCAAGCCCTCTTCGGGTAACCACCTAATCCTCTTTAAGCCCATTTTTAACTCTTTTAAAAATCATGCATCTTTTGAAAACATACTCTGAAATCTCTTATCTGTTATGGCATACATACTTATGGTATCGTCATATCATTGACTTACAAGTCACATCTCTAAGCCATTAATAACATAGTATAATCTCTATTTTCAAAACATATGTTTGGTACCACCATATCAATAAATCAATTCAAAGAAACTCTTTCTCAAACCTCATGTAAACACATGCAAGGAACTCTCTTTGTCAAGCATTTCAATAATACAAGGTGGTCATGTCAAATTTCTCAATCACTTGCAACTCTTTCTCATTTAATACAAGGATGTAATTATATCAAGAAGATCCCTCTCATTATCTCTAAATCATGATCAAACACTAAGGTGTTGAGAAAACTAGTTTCAAAACCATAATCATGCATTTCAAATCATTCACAATAAGATCATAAACTTGAATTTATCATAAGAGAGGGACTTATAATCTGTGCTCTCAAACAAATCTTAAAATTTTAATTTCATACATATATAAATACTTGTAAATCAATTTAAGGGATAAGGCCTAAAGGACAAAACAACAATATCAATAACTTGCATAAGGCATAATAAAAATCATGGATTTCAAACCCCTTTAACAAATTCATGCTTTATAATCTTTAAATCATAATTGAGTATTTTCAATAAGCCCCTATATTTTTAGGATAAATCCCACGCACCTCAAATAGGAAATTAGAGACTGATTCTTGAAGCCTATGGTTTGGGAATTCCAAATCTTTAATCAATTTCGAAAACCGACAGTTGAATCTTGAGATTCTTGGAAGAGGTTTTGGGATGCTTAGGGTTTTTGCTTTGTAGAGAATGAAGATTTGGGCATAAAATGCTTTTGTTATACATTGATTGTATATTTATAAACGGATTGGGGGTAAGGTAATTTCCCAAAATACCCCCTTTTTAACCCTTAACGTAACTGGAAAGATAAAGAAAATATACATGGGAGCCCAATTTTATGGGCCACCGCGATGCACCACTATCGCGGTGGCTCATTGAAAATTGACAAATGGGATTTTTAGGATCACCGCGATGCAAAGACATCATGTTGTCCCACTTGTTGGGACCTGAAACTTCAGCGCGACGTGCGACAATCCCGCTAGGCAACTAGAATTTGGAAATTGTTAAATAGACCACCCCCGCGATGCGCTAAGCACCAAAATGACGGTATTTTATGACTAGGACTTAAATTAGCCATAACTTCTTGTCCGGGTATCGAATTTGGGCAAATCCTATATCGACGAAAAGCTCATTCAATTCCCCACACTACTAAATTGATTAACATGCCATATTTGCATAGGATTTATGGATTTTGGATCATCTACACATAGAAATGATGGTTTTTGTTTTAGCCCAAAATGCGGGGTGTTACACATATACCATATTCAACCCTAAATAAAATCTAACAGACACAAAAGAAAAGGTAGAACCTGGATCAAACAAGGTTAAAGACATTTGATCATGGACAAGAATGGTACTTGTGATAACTGCATCCGATGCCTCAACCTCAACTTTGCCCAGGAAAGCATAGCAATGTGCTCTATCATCAATATTAGTGCCTTCCTTAGTAGGCTATGTGTTGTCTTTACCATTATTACCACCTCGACATGTCTAATAAATATTATGCCTATCCTAGGAATGATCTCTAACATTTACTCTATCCCTGTTACCAGTCAAAACCAAAGCTTTGCACTACTGCTAACCCTAAAAACCTGACTGTCAACATTAGAAAAGTTTCTCTTGAAATGGCCACTCTTACCATAGGTAAAGCATGCTCGATCCAATAAAGATCGATGAACAAAACTGTATAAAGCCGCTTGACTACCCACACTGAAAGACTCCTGAGTGATCCTTTTGGACCCCTGTAGAAACTAGCTAGGCTGAATGCATAGGACGTGTAGAGTAAGACTAAGATCTGTGGCCTCTAGAGTATGATCCATAAAAGTTGTCTGAATTTTGGCCCTTTTCTGGTCATTTTTGCATATCTATCTTTTTTAACTTTCTCTACCTTCTTCACAAAGTGTACCACCTCATTAAAGGTATTACCCAAGAAAGTAATCTGAAGTGCTGAAATCTACAAATTGGTATTCAAACCCTTCACAAAGTGATGAATACATTTCTCCTCTATATTAAGTAACTGGGCATCAAACCTGGATAAGGCATGAAACTTAGCTTTATAATTAGAAACAATCATATTTCCCTACTCAAGGGAGTGGAAATCTCTCTTTCTTATCACCCTTAGTGCTTGGAACATACTTCTTTAAAAATAAAATATGAAAATAATTCCAAGTTAGTGGAGGCAACAATGAAGATCGATACTCAACATATGCCCTTTACCACTACTTAGCATCTCCTTATAGCTAGAAGGTTGCAAACAACACCCTGTGTTTCTCCACTGTACCCATCTTGTGTAGACTCTCATGACAATCAATAATAAATTTAAAGGAATCCACCATCTCAAAACTAAGAAAGACCAAGGGTTTCATCTTTAGGAACTTACACAATACTTCATGCTCATTCCCGGTCATAAGAGAACCCAGTATCGAATGATGAAACACTTCTATCCTCAAAAGCTCACCATCCTAGAGCTACCACAATAGCATATTATACCCCTAAATATTGGTAAAAGAGCGTTATAGGCATGGCTACAATATTGACCAGTGTTTTCAGAAAATCTAAGACTTGCTGAGTTAACTTTGAAGACATCTACATAGGGGAACCTTAAAAAACTAGTGTAAGATCCTCATGCTCTAAAATCTCATCATTCACTACCTTATCATGATGATCTTCCAGGAGGGGAGGTGACTCAAATATCTACCTGGTTGGACTAGCTATAAATCAAGATCCACTCTAAATAGGTGCTACCCTACCTTTCCTCTCACCCATCCTCAGCCCTTACCTGTAGGCATAAAATTAAAGCAACTAGTACAAGAAATACTTCTCTAGCTATATTAGCTTTCATGTTTGTCATCTATAAAAAATAGAATAAAGAGCTCAGATATCAATTAGAATCAAGTCATAGCATGAAACCAAAAAGAAATCAAAGCTTCTCTAGTCATGTACTTCTAAAAAAAAAAGTATAGACATCTTTGTAACATCATAGAAGACTCTCCTTGACTCATTCTGGTATGATGAAGTCAATAGGCATTGGACTCTGATACCAACTTTTTCATGAACCAAACTCACTTTGAGTGGCACCCACACTAAAGCTCCACTGAGTGAACCATCTAACTCAAATTACCAAAACCAAACACTTACCATTTTAAATTAGAACGAAACCAATTCTATTAGTAAGACCAATATCTCTAACAATTTACTAAAATGTGAAAAATAATCATCAATTCTAAAACCCCAAAAATTGAATATCACCGTGCCAGAACTCTAACTAGAACATGTCTAAAGGTATAACCTAGAAAATACCAATAAGGAATAAAATTGTTCTTTGCCAGAAATAAGTAGGTAGGATCAAAATAAGATAGATCTATGGATTCCAAGAAGATGAGTGCTCATCCTTGGATATGGTGTTGCTCTATCATCTATAAGTGGGGTCTCATAGAATCCACTGGAGTATGTTTTGCATCTACCAAAAAAAGAGTACTGGGTAGTATCAGTATAAAACCACTATGTACAAGTAGGAACATAGGCCAACTCAACTTAATCAATGTGAACATTTAACTAAAAGTTTTTAAATAAGTAAAAAACATATCACCTTACTAATATTTATTTAAGTCAGACTTTCCACCATGATTCCACTTTATACTAACCAAGCCAAGAAAATAAACAAAATTACATTTATACATATAATATTTAATTAAAGGTCAAAACCATAATAAGACTCATAAAACCAACTCAGTTCATCATTACCATAAAAATATCTTATTATTGTACAACATAAAGTACTAGTTCCATTTAAGTACAATATCAATAACCATTGATCTACACAAGGAAACCAAATTATGAACAATAAGGTACAACCTAGTTCACTCAAGGAACCCTCAAAATTTCTAAAAATCATAGTGTACACACATGTTAAGGGCCTTATGTTGACCAATACCCATGAACTATTAGGATGAGCTCAGTCCATGTACCAAATATACCATACAGATAGTGCCTTGCAATATTTCTTCAGAGATGGTTGCTAAGCCAAGTGCTCGATACAAGTTTATTTCTGGTGTCTCAAAGTTAATGGTCAAGTAGTGCAGGACCAATATACTTATTGAAGAAATAGAAATACCCAAACATATGAATCATACCTAACAGATAGAGGAATAGAAGATAAAAGAGAAAAAGGGGGAGGCCAAGAGGGTAAGAATATGTAACTTTGATTACTCTTCGTAGAGGTCGGGTGGTGGTAACTCTTAATTTCAATTGAGATCTTCATATCTAATGCCTTTTTTACCTAGTGTTCCATCCATTAGACCTTGCCATATTCATAAGCATAGGGTGTCAGGATCTAATTCTCAGGGTAGTGTGACAGGCGGCTGTTTTATCCTGTCTTAAGTAAGGTAAGATTTATCCAGGTGAGTGCTTTGCAAGCAAGGAGAGTTGTTTTGGATTTGGTTAAAATAGCCATAGGTTGAAGATTTCCCCTCAGTTGGATGTGTAGATGGTGTAATATATCTCATTCTACAAATTTAATAACCCATCTAACTTGCCCAGCTTAGGAGGGTACTTCTATTAATAAAGGCGATCATTTTATGCTTTATTATCTCATCAGGATCAGGAGAGCTTGTAGAAGTATTCACTAGTATGTTATGATTTTTAATGAGTTTTTCATATAGATATGTATGCATTATTAGATCTAGGGGACATACTTCTTTCATGACTCCTTCTAGTGCAATAAATTTTGGTTTCAGTCCTAAAATTATTTCAGAACCCTCGTCATTCTCTGCTCCTATTGGTGCCTGAGTTATAGCCAAGAAGATTTATAGAAGTTGCAAGTCTAATTTTTTTAGAATATTACCACAATTGATCTAATAGAGTTAGAAATTATTAATTTTGATGTCATTCTTGGTATGGATTGGTACATTCCTATTATGCCTCAGTTGAATACAAATCCAGAGTTGTTAAGTTTAGTTTTCTAATAAAAAAGTCTTAGAATAAAAGGGTAGTACCCTATAGGTCAGTTTGTCTCTTACCTTAAGGCCATAAAGATGATTTTTAAATATTGAATCCATTATTTTGTTAGGGTCCAGGATTCTAAGTATAAAACCTTAACCCTTTATTCAGTTCTAATTATTAATGAGTATCTATAGGTGTTTTGAAAATCCTCCCACAGTCCCTTCTAAATGGGACATCGACTTTGGAATAGAACTTCTTTGAGATACCCAACCTATCTCAACTCCCTCTAATTGAATGTCTCTAACTAAGCTTAGGAAATTGAATAATTCATGGAAAGACCTCTTAGACAAAGGTTTTATCAGACCCAATTCTCTTTAAGAAGTGCTCTAGTTCTATCATGCATAAGAAAGATGCTTCTCTTAGAATGTGCATTAATTACCAGCTATTGAAGAAAGTCACAATCAATAATAGATATCCCATTCTAAGGAATGATGACTTAGTGTGGGCAGCATGAATTTGTGGTTATGTACATTGGACTATCATATGCTTCTACAACTTTTATTAACTTGATGAATAGGGTTTTCAAATCATATTAGACATGTTCATTATTGTCTTGATAAATGACATCCTCATTTATTCTTGAAGTGACAATGAACATGTAGTTCTATTTGAGGATTGTTTTTCAGACACTTAAAGATATCCAGTTATTTTCCAAGTTCAACAAATGCGTGTTCTAGTCAAAACTATAGCATTCCTTGGTCATATTATTTTTATTGAGGGTATTTAGATTGATCCTTGAAATATTAAAGTAGATAGGAACCATCCTTGACCCATCTCTCCATCAAACATTAGGATTTTCGTAGGTTTAGTTAGGTAATAAAGGCAGTTTATTCAATGTGTTTCCTATATTGATTCTCCTTTGTCCAAACTGACTCAAAAGAAAGTACAGTTTTAGTGGTCCAATGCTTGCGAGAATAGTTTTTAGGATTTGAAGAATTGACTCACTTATGTTCAAGTTTTTAATCTATTTAAGGGTCTAGATAAGTTTCTTATATATTGTGATTCTTCAAAAATTGGCCTTGGGTGTGTGCTGATGCAACATGGTAAGGTTATAGTTTATGCTTCTCGATAGCTCGAATTTCATGAAAAAAAATGCCCAAATCATGATCTTGAGTTGGCAACTCTAGTTTTGTCCTTATAGATTTGGAGGCACTATCTTTATGGAGCTTACATGGATGTGTTTATGAATTACAAGAGCCTTTTAGTTTGTTTTAAATAAGAAAGATCAAAATTTTCATTTGAGAAGATGGATAGAGCTTTTAAAAAAATTATTACATGAGTGTTCTATACCACCCGATAAGGCTAATATATTGGTTGATACTCTTAGCAGGCTATGGGTCGACTAGCTTATGTAGAAAATAAAAAGAAAGTGTTAGTTTATGATGTTCACAAGCTTGCTCGATTGGGAGTTTGTCTTGTTGATTCAGCTGAAGGTAGTGTCATGGTTTAAAATGGTTCAAAATCTTCATTAGTCATATAGGTAAAGGAAAACAAGAATAGTGATCCTATTTTATTTAAGTTAAAGAAATCATCCACAATCAGAAAGTAGAGGTTTTCTCCTAAGAGGGAGATGATGTTCTTAACTATCGGGGCGTGCATTTTAGATTCCAATGATTTGAGATAGCAGATACTGGTAAAACCTCACAATTCTTGATACTCTATTCACCTAGGTGCCACTAAGTTGTACCCTAATTTGCAAAAATTGTATTGGTGGAATGGCATGAAGAAAGATATCATGGAGTTTACGGCTAAGTGTTTGAATTACCTACATGTTAAGGTTGAGCACCGGAGAATGAGAGGTATGACTCCAAATATCAATAATACTTCTTGTAAGTGGAAAGAGATAAATATGGACTTTATTACAGGGTTACCTCATACACTTCAACAATATGATTCAATATAGGTTATTGTGGATTGAATAACTAAGTCAACATATTTCTTGCCTGCTAATACTAAAAATTTGGTCAAGTATTATGCTACACCTTACATTATAAAGTTGTTCATGTTGAGTGGAGTCCCCCATAACTATTATCTCACATAGGGGTACTCAGTTTACGTCATAATTCTGGAAGTCTTTTTGGAAGGGTTTCGGCTCCCAAGTTCATCTCAGCACAACATTTCATCCTTATGTTATGGAACCTCATCATTTACTACCTAATCATGATGATTCTCTAGGAAGGGGGTGACTTAAATCTCTTCCTGGATATATTAGATAAAACTTAGGCTCCATCCCTGATAGCTGCTACCATACCTTTCCCTTCACCCATCCTCATTCCCTAACCGTGGGCTTATATATTGGAGCAATTTGTGCAAGAACCACTTCTCTATCTCTATTAACTCTTGTGTTCTCCATTAATGGAAAATAGAATGAAGAGTTTAGATACCAATTGAATCAAGTCACAACATGAAAGAAAAAATTTGATGTTTTTCTAAATTCTTATAGCTTCAAAGAAAAGTGTAGATGTCTTTGTACCATTATAGAAGACTCTACTGGACTCATTCTGGTATGATGAGGACAATGAAACCTAGGACTCTGATATCAATTTTTCATGATCAACCTCAATATGAGTGGAACCCAACTAACCCTCCAGTGAGTGAACTATCTAAATCAAATTACCAATACTAAACACTTACCATTTTAAATAAGAACAAAACCAATTCTATTAATAAGACCAATTTCTCTAATAGTTTAATGTAATGTGAAATATAATCATCAATTTTAAAATACCTCTAAAAATTAAATATCATTGTACCAAACTCTAACTAGAAATATGACTAGGGGTATAACCCAGAAAATGCTAACAAGAAATACATCTTTGCCCAAAATAAGTGGGCAAGATTGTCATACGATAGATCCATGATTGCCAAGAAGATGAATGCTCACGCTTGGATTTGATGTTAATGGAAATGAACTTGGACGTGAAAAATTCAACATGCATTTTAATTTTTGAGGGGATTATTATATTATATGGTTAGGTTCATTAGTAGCCACTTATTGAATCTATTGTTAGGTTCCAATTATTATATTTGTTGTGTACTTGTGTTCCTTTTTCTGTGGTGGGAAACTTGCTATTTTTTTATCGTTGATAGGATTAGTTTCTCCATCTTTTATATTTTTTAATTTTTTGGTATGACCTTATGTTTAATATTTGTCTCATAAAAGCCACTATAATATTCTCGACATTTAACTAAAAGAAGGGTACGGGTAGTATCAGTACAAAACCACTATGTACTGTTAGGATCACAGTCCAACTCAACTTAATCAATCTGAACATTTAACTAAAAGTTTGTAAATAAGTAGAAAATATTTTACCTTATTAATTTTCATTCGAGTAAGTCTTTCCACCTTAAGTCCACTTTATACCAACCAAGCCAAACAGATAATCAAAATTACATTTATGTATACAATATTTCGTTTAAGGTAAAAACCATAATAAAACTCATAAAAACAACTCATTTCATCTTTACAAAAGTATCTTATTATTACACAACATCAAGTACTAGTTTATTTTAAATACAATATCAATAACCAATGGTCGGCCCAAGGAACCCAAAATATAAACAACAAGGTACAACCCAATTGACTCAAAGAATCATCAAACTCTCTAAAAATTATGGTGTACACATATTATAAGGGTCTTATGATTGCCCAATATCCATGAAATACAAGGGCAAGCTCAATCATGTACCAAATATACCATAGTACCTTGTCACATTTCTCCAGAGATGGTTGCTAAGCCACAGACTCGAATGAGCAAGTTTTTTTTTTGGTGTCTCAAAGTTAATGGTCAAGGAGTAGAGTACCAATATGCTTATTGAAGAAATAGACACCACCAGACTTATGAATCATACTTAAAAAATAGAGGAAAAGAATATAAAAGAGAAAGAAAGGGAGACTAAGAGGGCAAGAATATGTAACTTTGATTACTCTCAGAATTGGTCCAGTGGTGGTAATTGCTCTCAGTTTCTGCTGAGATATTCAACTCCAGTAACTTATTCACCTAGTGCTCCATCCCTTAACCTTTCCATGATCATAAAAATAGGGTATAAGAATCTATAACTTAGGATAGTATGATAGTTAACTATACCTTTCTAGCATGACTTAAGTATGGTAAGAATCATCCAGGTGAGTATCTTACAGGTAATGAGAGTTGTTTTGGATGTGGTCCAAATGTCCACAGGTTAAAGAATCACCCTTCAGTTGGATGTGGAGATCGGGTAATAAAGCTTAGTGTACTAATTCAACATCCCATTCAGGTTGCCCTACTTTGTAGGGTACTTCTACTAATGCAGGCAGTGGTCAGTGCCAGTACCGCTTCTATGCTTTATTATCTTATCAATATTAGGAGAGCTATAGAAGTAGTCACTGGCACGTTATGAGTTTTCCATATAGATGTGTATGCATTATTATATCTAGGGGCCATACTTTTTTTCATGACTCCTTATACTATAGTAGATATTGGTGTCAGTACTAATATTGTTTCAAAACCCTTCTCAGTCTCTACTCTTATTGGTGACTTATTTATATCCAAGAGGGTATATAGAAGTTGCCAGTCTAAGGTTTTTAGAATATCACCACAATTGATCTTGTAGAGTTAGATATGATTGATTTTTACGTCATTCTTGGCATGGATTGACTGTATTCCTATTTTGCCTCAGTTGACTACAAAACCAAAGTTGTTAAGTTTTAGCTTCCTAATGAACAAGTTTTAGAATGGAAGGGTAGTACCCTATAGATTGGTTTGTATCTTACCTTAAGGCTATAAAAATAATTTTTAAGGGTTGCATCCATCATTTTGGCAGGATCCAAGATGCTAAGTCTAAAACCCCAACCCTTCAGTTTGTTTCAATTATTAATAAGTATCTATAGGTGTTCTGAAGATCTCCCTATAGTCCCTCCCAAGTGAGACATCAACGTTGAAATTGTAAGACCATTAAATTTTGATCAGTTAATTTTTTTATCTTCCCATGTTCGTAATATAAATTTTTTACTTGAATTATGTTTAGGGATTTTAAAAAGGTAATTTGGAAAAGTTTTGGAATTTTCAAAAATGGTTCGAGGATATTTTGGAACTTCAAGGCAGTGAGCCTCCACGTTATCACCGTGTCACAAAGTTTACCATTTACGATATAGGTGTGTCATGGAGAACAAACTCTACAATTTAGCGTGTCATGCTAAGGTGTAATTTTTGTCCAATCTTATTTTCTTCTAGTTAAGGATGATGGGATTTTGGTCTTTTTACCTTTTCCACGACTTTTAAACATACAATAGTACTATTTCTATCAGTTTTCAAAGATCAAATCCCCATGTTTCACTCTCAAAAACAAAACCTAAGAAAATTCCAAGGTTTCACTGTGCATTCATCATCCGGGCTCCAAACTTCAAACTGATTACAAATTCTTGTGTTTTTCCAGAATATATCTCTTTCCTAAACTAATTTTATGTAAAATCATGGCTTAAATTTGCTGTTCATGTGATTTAATTGTTGTTTTTTAAATATGGGTTGAGGGATTTGGAATAGTTGTTTCATGAATTGAGTTCCCATGGTTTTAAATTGGCTGTTTATGCTTCATTCTCATGATTTTGAACTAAATAAATACATGGGTGTAGGCATTGGCATGGGAAACATGGGTTTCCCTAAATTTTATGTTCAATTGTTTGGAATTGGTTAAACCTCAACCCAACTTGTGAAATTGGTTTTGAAACATGGACATATACATAAAATACACTTTTGAAACGTTGCATTGCATAAAAGATTAATGGAACATAAATTGGTTTTGAAAGGCCTTGGTAGCCATGAATTATTTTTAAATTGGAAATTATGGAGTCAATTTGGCTAATTGGTTTTGGGTATGGAATAGTGGAATTGGCTTGTAAGCTTAACTTTATTTTGTATGACAATATCAATGATAAATGCGTAATTAAAAGACTCCTTGTTGTATGGATGGGAAAGTGTGTAACTAGTTTTTATTTAAGCTTAAAAAAGAGTTGTGTAGCTCACCGTAGAAGATAGAGGTCTTTGGGGGACCGATACTGGAAACTACATTTGCCAGAAAGGGGGTTTTATGACCATATGCATATTTCACACATTATATTTTTTTGAGAATGGTTGGAGCCTCGGTGGCTTTGGCCCTTCCTCGAATTTCTTCGGTTTGTGCGGCTAATACGCACTGGGGCCTTTCAGTAGGGGGAGCTAAACCCATATAGCTCATGGGTTCCCTTATAAAAGTTAGAGCTACACAATCCAAGATAATGGTTTTAAATATCATACTTAAACCTTGTTCCCTATCCCTACATCTTATATATATGTATATATAATGTGTGCATGTTGTTTAGTTTGGTTTTAGACATGGCATTATCTTATCCCTATCCTGAGTTACATACCAGTGTTTATCACACTATCTGTCCTAGATGGTACATTGTTTTATAATCTAGGGTACGAGATACTTCTTTACCCCTATGCTATGTTAGGCAGATTAGCACGTTTGTCGAGTAGTTGTGAAGTGGTGAGCCTCCATCTTTTGGAAGGCCTAATCATTTCCATACTCTTTTATTTTGACTCAGTATTTTTTGGATTCTTTTGGTCATGGTTGGGGGCATGTCCCGACCTATTTGGTATTCTGATTTTAGAGGCTATTGTGGATAGATATAGGTTGGTTGGTTACTGTTTTGACTCTTTGCTTTATTGAGTCATTCATTTATTATCTTATTTATGTTTAGTTAGCTTCAACACTGTTATTATTATTATTATTATTATTATTATTATTATTATTATTATTATTGGTTTCTAGTCTAGGGTGAACTTGAGATACCCGTCATGGTCATTCCCTGGTCCAGGTCATTACAGAAATAGACCTTATTCTAAATATCCAAACTATCTCAATTCCTGAAGATGGTAGTTGTTTCTCAAAGATAAATCTTAGATCCAATTATTATCAGCTTAGAGCCAGAGAAATTGACATTTCAAAAATAACCTTATATTAGTATGGTTACTGTGAATTTGTTGTTATGTTTTTTGGACTAGCATATGCTCTTAGAACTTTATGGACTTAATGAATAGGGCTTTCAAACAGTATTTGGACATATTTTTCATTGTCTTCATAAATGACATCCTCATTTGTTCTTAGAGTAAGGATGAACATGCAAACCATTTGAGGATTGTTTTGTAGATACTTAAAGATATTCAATCATTTGTCAAGTTCAGTAAGTGTGGATTCTAGTTAAAATCAATAGCATTACTTGGTCATATCATTTCCACTGAGGGCATTTAGGTTAATCCTTAGAAGGCCAAACTATTTAGGAACTGGCCTAGACTAATCTCTCTACCAGACATTAGGATTTTCTTTGGTTAATTAGTTACTAAAGGCAGTTTATTAAAGTTTTTTACTATATTTCTTCTCCTACATCCAAATTAACTCAGAAGAAAGTAAAGTTTTAGTGGTCCAATGCTTAAGAGAAGAGTTTTTAGGAGTTAAAGACTCGACTCACTTTTGATCTAGTTTTGACACTATTAGAGGGTCTAGGTGGGTTTGTTGTTTATTATGATGCTTACAAAATTATATTTGAGTATGTATTGATTCAACATGGTAAGTCCATAGTTATTATTCTATACAAGTCAATGTTTATGAGATGAATTACCGGACTCGTGATCTTAAGTTGGTAGCTATAGTTCTTTCCTTAAAAATTTGGAGACACTATCTTTGTGGAGTTTAAATGGATGTGTTTATGAATTAAAAGAGCCTTTACTTGCTAAATAGATTTTTGTTGAAGGTTTCAACTATGAATGGCGTGACGAGATTTGGGAAGAAATAAAAGTTTAGTCTGATATTTATTGGATCATTAGAGATTCTTGAGAAATATAGAGATGTGGTATAAATGCTAGATTTTTCTCCACATCTATCAATTGTTTATTTGATACTGCACATTTTTATGTTGAAGAGATACCATCTAGATGATACTTATATGATCTAGTAGGATTCTGTTGCATCAGATCATGACTTATCATATGAGAATGAGCCTATTGCTATCTTAGATAGATTGGCTAGGAAGTTGAGGTACAAGAACATTGATCGTATGAAAGTTTAATGGAGACATTACCCAATTAAAGCTACACAGGGGTTGGGTCTAATAAGTGGAGTATACACACCCATCTTTTTACCACCTCAGGTACTTTCTTTATTTTTATTTTAGGACGAACTCATGTTATAGTGGTGGATAAATTAACAACCCTTGTTGTAATTTTTAGCTTTTGCTATGTTTTGACCATTTATCCCTTCTCTGTAGTTGTTATATTCCGTTAATGAGTTGTGGGGTTGGTTGGCCTGACCCCCAATGCATTTGAGAGTGATTTGAGGTATTGAGTGTCCTTGAAAGTGATTAGTTTAGTTTTGGTAACAAATTTGTGATCCATGGTGATTGTGTCCGTTCCATTAGATTCAGAATATTGATTTTGGATTAGTAGTGTCGTTGGTTCATTTTTTAGCCTTATTTGGATTTATGGCCTCTTAGATGAATAACTAGTTAAAATAGCTTGAAAATGGTTTTTGTGGTTAATTTGTTGGTAATGAACTCTTTTAATGTATTTGATGGTTCCATTGAATATAGAACGTCAAAATTAGCCTAGTAGAATTATTTCTTTATGGTGACATCCAAGCTACACCTTCTCTTAGAAGATGATATGGTCGCTGCCAAATATAGTAACCCAACAGAGGTTAGGGTCGAATTCCAAGGGAATACGTGGAATCATGGTTCTTAGTTGTTGTAATCAACGGACAAAACTGGAAAATTAAATAGGGGGTTTTGAATATCTACGTCGAACAAGCGGCAAATATCAATTCAGTTATAATCAGTCATAGGTGAACACTAGGTTTATGTTCCCCCTGGCTTCTCAACTCTGTAGGCTTATTGTGCTTTGTTGAACCAACTTGATACCTTGTATGCAGAATTGATAAGTTATGTACCTTCTATAGTCTTTTGGACGAGCAGAAGGATTTCACCCTTTAGCTTTTGAGTCTCAGGATGTTGCTTTACTAACCCTTATCTGGATCCTAGTTAACTATTACCTTTTGAGTCTCTAGTTATTAGATGAAATCTTACCATCTTACGTAGATAAAACCTAGTATGTGGATCGATAGGTAAGCTCCAAATTACTGTTGTCATTATCTTTTCCTAGTCACTACTCCTCTTTTGGAGTAAGTACAAATAATCTAGGCGGGATCCTAATGGTGCACCCATTAAGAAAACTATTAAACTGAATATAATACAATGCATGCATGGGTATCGATTCAGAACAAACAATTGAACTTCCCATACTTCATCAATCTGATAGGGTTTCCACAACCCTAGCTAAGGGTTTTTTAGCTGCTCATGCTTGTGAAGTAATCAACGACATTCATGATTGAAAGAATAGGATGAAATCACAATAATAAGAAGTGAAAACCCAAAACCATAACTGAATTAATCAACTAAAAGCAATACAAGAAAATTTCAAGACCAAAATCGAATCTCAGAATCAAATTATGTTTGTAAGTATTAAGAATGTGTTAATTCTACTAAAAAACATATGAGGGGTATTTATAGTACATGAGGAAGACCTAAAATCAAAGCCTGAACAAAATAGGAGAAAAAATGTCAGTGTCTACTTGTGGTCGCTACATGCACCTTATCCCCGGGTGCAGGTAGCACATGCGGCCTGCAGGAAAGGTGCATGTAGTGACCGTATGTTCCAGACCACAAATTCTTACAGGTTAGATCTCAGGATTTTGGACTTCTGATACATGCTTTGTCTACATGCGGTCCATATGTGCTACATGCGGTTCGCATGTTGACTTGGCATATGCCGGAAGTTATTTTTTCAGCTTTTCTTTGATTCTCGCACATGATTTGACCACGATCAATCTGAGAAGTGTCCTAAATGTCCATAATTGCTCCCATAAGTAGCCAAAAACACCTTTTTCTTTTTTATCATATTTTCATAAACTTAGCATCCAAAACATGATTTCCTTAAAAACATACCCAAAACGCATCATATCTAACAAAACAACCTAAGAAACTTGCATATCACTTTTTTTGTGGGTTCCCAGATGAATCTCGAGGGTTCATTCAAAAGGTTTTAAATAATTTATATTTAACTATTTTTGATAATATCTAGTGTATACAATCCTTTTTTACATTTGAAGATCATCCGTCACATTCATGGAATTGGAATTCTTTAAGAATTGCAAATAAAAACTAAGGGCCACATTTGCAAAAAGATTGCATGGTCTGGTTGGGTATGAGTTGTACATCACGTTTGTAATCGGTCTTGCATTTTCCATATGTTCGAGTCGATAGCCTTCATAAATGCAGGGGTCCAACCATGTTCGCAATGAAGGTACTGTTCTCCTGAAATAGTTTTTGAGTTTTTTTCCCGCATTTAAACCATTTTCTCTATTCTTGGAACTTGAGACCCTTTTTTTGGTGATCTCAAGAGGATTCTTCTTCAATATTTTTTAGGTAATTTCCTAAACCTTATTTCCATCATTTTCACTTATTTTATCTTAAAAAAAAATTCAAAACTTGGAATATTTAATTGAGGTTTTTGCCGGTATTGGAAAAAATAGTTTTTCTTTGATTTTAAGCTTCATCTGAACTTATTTTTTAATGATCTTTCATTTTTAGGATCCTTAGAACATGGAAACATGATTCTTGAATAAAATTTTAGTTTTATCCCTATTTCCTTTTAGTGTCAAATTTCAAACTATTTTTGGACCTGGAGTGAAAGTAGCTAATATGGATATCGTGGACTTCTTTTGAAGTGTAGATTATGTTTCTCGTAGATTTGGTTCATACCAAGCTGCACGTAAAGGAAATGCTCTGTGTTGAAGGATCTAGGCTTGAGATTCAACTTTTCAAGGTAGGTTATGGCTTGGGTAGTTAACCATTCATGTAATGTATGTTAAGTGTTAGAGATTTTTATCATGGGATACACATTTAGAGATCACTAGTTTATCATGTTGCCGGTATGAGGGCTTATGTAAATATTATTATTGACTTGAGTCATAATTATTATTGTGATGCCCATGTGGAGGCTGGTAATTGACTTATTTGAGCATTATTTTCCTTTATTATTTTTATTATACTGAGAGGGAGGTTTGTATTGATATTATTGTCCTATTTAGCATTACCCTTTACCATTATTGTGATGACCGGGAGAGAGACTTGAATTGATATTATTGATGTCTTATATTTCTCTTTATTCCAGTGGTGCCACACGATGGATTATATCATAATCTATTAACATTTGAGGAAATTTGAGCTCATTTATAAAATTATTGAGTTGATATATTTCATGATATTAATTTGGTTGTGATCATGCATCCTCATTTCATTCATTCATATTCAAGAAATATGGTACCACTGAGAAACATTAATTTTTGAAAGACGATGAAATACTTTAATAAAACCTTGATCGAGGGATATGCCAAGATTTATTGAGATATGAGATTGTGATAGTATATGGGTTGCAAACCCTACATGGATCCTGTCCTAGAACTTTAACTCGGAAGGTGTATATGATGTGCCCAATGGTGGATACCATGTGATGGCTTACATCATTATTATCCCATTGCATTGCATCACTTACATTTCTTTTATGTGTCTGATATCGTGCATTTAGTCTTCCTCAGTATATTCTTGTATAATTATTCTTATATTGTTATTATTCTTGTAGTATTTATATTGTTAGAAGATGTGATTTGAGCTTTCCTATATGCAGGTGAAATTATGCTCATAGTATCTATCATGACCCGAACCAGGCCTTGGCCATGATGGGTATCTCAAGTCCAATCAGGACCAGTGACCACCCCCAATACCCCAGACCATTAACCACCTTGCACCCCATGCCAGATGAATTCCAAACTTATAAAAAGATAAGAGAATATTAATTTGAAGACACTATGATAAGTCTATAACCAAAACCAACCACCACCAACCATACAACCAACTAATACCGCCCATGTCCACAGTAGTCCAACAAAGCCTCTAATCAAAACCAAAGAATATCTAGTCGGGATGTGCCCCCGACCATAGCCAAAACCAAGACCAAAAGGAATAGTAACGACATAAAGAAATCCATAGCATGTAATAGGTTATTCTGAAGTATGGAAGCTCACCACTTTAATCTGACTCAAAAGCTGTCCCTGAATCACCTAGTCACTTAGCAGGAGAAGTGGAAGTATGGCCAGTTCCTGCATCATATTAGGATACAGCGTCCGAAGACGGTTAGTGAGTGAATCCTAGCATGTAACTCAAGGATAAAGATAAAGTAATGCCATTGATCCAAAACCAAGTCAATCCAATGCACATAACCATATGCATATATATATATCATGTCGGAATAGGGAACAAAGTTTAGCATGCAGTTTAAAATATTAACCTAGGTTGTGTAGATTCACCGTCACAAATCCACCACAGGTTATATGGGTCTAGTGCTACCCCCTGGATGGGCCCCAAAGCGTGTTAGCCACATGAATCGGAGATACCATTGGTGGTCGGGGATTCCCTTATACCCTTCACCCTCTATGACACATATGTACGTATGTGTACTTGGAGGATTCCCTTGTACCCCACAAGAGCTTAGTCATCAAGACCAATCCTGATGTAGGCAAACATGACTTTTCGGTGTCCGTTCTTTGGACTGACACTTTCACAGCTAGCAAGAACTAGCCCCATTATTGCCCAATTAAAACATTTAACACATAAACAAAACATCAATTATAGGAGTCAATTATTAAGGCGTTATTAAGTGGTATCGTCATACCGCCTATAGCTTGCAAGAAATATCATTAAGCCAAGACCTAGGGATTCCTGTGTACCCCACAGACTACATTATAAAATATCATTTTGGGGGTTCTCGAATACCCCGCAAGGTTTTCTAAACCATTACCATCAAATTTACCAATAATGCCATACATTAATACCGAGAAATAAATCAAACTAAGTGATGATGCATATCCAAAAACCAATTATGCAAGTGGTTTGAGGTCATTACCAATTCCCATACCAAACCTTTTAGTTTGGGGATTCCTTTGTACCCCTAATTCCATGATTTACCAATTTTAGGGATTCCATTATACCCATGTCCATCCACTATTCCCATGTACCTTAAAGCTTATACCAACCATTAAGTTAAATAAAACAAGTTCACAAATATCGTAGAAAAGGCATTTAAACCATTTATATTCAAAAGCCTCAACCCATAGTTCAAAATCCAACATCAGTACCCCGTGAACAATACTTGAAATCACATGATGTTGTAAAATTAATAATGAAGAAAGAGTAACATGCCTTAGTCACCAAGAATTATGGAGAGAAATCACCTTTGGAATCCCCAATTGATTTGTCTCTTAAAAACCTCAAGTGTTCTTGACCTTGAGGATTTGGGAGTGTTTGAGAGGTTATTTAAGTTGTTTATAAGGGCTAAAGAAATTCTAAAGAGGTTATAAGACGTGGATTTCAAGTTGTAAAAAAGGGGAATGTCCAAAATTCCCTCAACTTAAAAGCTGAAAAAGTGTCATCTTTGACTACGAGTCAACCATTGACTCGTAGCCACTCCTTACGACTTGTCACCATGAGTCATAACCAAGAAAGTGACCAGGACCCTTATACATTGTCAAACTTACGACTCAACAATCTTACATACCTTACGACTCATAGGGTCTAGTTGTAAGAAACACAAAACCCAAATAGGTTAAACACTGCACATCCTACGATTTGAACCTACGACTCGTAACAAGTCGTTACGGCTCTTGGTGACTCACTCGTACCTAGAGCAAAACTTTGCCACTAAGTTTTTGATTTGGTTAAAACCAGGATCCCTACGACCCGTAACTACATCTCACAACTGGTAACCACGTTTCATGACCAAGGTAGTGAGCGCAAAGCTCAAGAATTTTCAAGGGCCAAAAATCCCATGGCATTACAATCTCCCTCACTTGGATCACTCGTCCTCAAATGATGGGTTAAGGTAAACACCAACATAATTTAAACATAACTAATAACCACACTTCTATTTAACAAAGTTAGAAAACAAAGATGTTAAGATAACACATCCTTTAAGCATGATTACCCAGAATGAAGAGCAAGAATAGGTAGTCGAACTTCATTTTCGTACACCAAATAGAAATATCTAACAAAGTTATACTGGGCCTAGTAAATCCTGCAATGAAAAGCTATTAAACCCACTTATTTTAACCAACCTCGCTCAACTGAACCATGAATATCATTGCAGAAAGAACTGAGCAACCGACTCAACATTAATACCAAAACCAAGACCATAATTAGGTGATCAACCAGTCAAATTAGGAGAACAAACCTTAACTTACCGATCTTGGACTAAAATATAGAAAAAGATGTCCAATGCCAGAATGATAACATAAACACGAAAGGCTGAACCATATTTCACACAACCCTCTCAACAATTGATCTCTTACCTTACTAATAGAAGAAACCCAACCAACCAAAGTAGCCATCTAAGCAGTGGTAAAAATCATATGAAAAGATATACTAACCATAAAATGCTAGTCTAACCATCTCTCAAATAAGTATCACTAACAATTAAGGTAATATTAATTATAATGGCATACAATAAAAGTGACATCAAAGTAAGACAAAGAACCCAAATTATAGAAACACATCATACAACATTAAGCTAGAGAAAGGGAATTTACCTAAGCTCTAAACCCTAATGTAATAACAAAATCAATCTATTAGATCCACTACTAAAAAAATCATCTAAGGGGGTAGTTTTCCATTCATAACCTGGATAAAGATCTCTATATCACAAAATAGAAGGTAAGAAGATATATATATAGGTATGAAAACCCCAAATTAAAACAACATAGGAGTTAAAGGATAGCAAAGAAAAACCATACCTATTCTTGCTACATCTAAAGTCTCGGCCATGGCCTACCCAAAGAAACATATAGCTGATCATGTCCAATCTTAAATTGAGCATTCGTACAACAACCTATATCTCCAGGGCATCATCACCGATAAAAGGTACCATACCTCTAGGAGAACAATCTGTCTATGCTAACTACCTAATAACCCCATGCTAGAGACACTACCTAGACCAATAACCAACTACTCTATAATTATAACAAACCCTAAAATTTCTCTAACCTATTGACTTACAGTAACTGTCATAGCCTTAAGACCCAGACCAAAAACCCTATGATGCCTGACTGAAACTCTATCTACTATTACTACTACGACCTATTTAAGAGCCATCTATAATTTAAGGTTTTTCTTGTACGTACTTGATAGGCTGCAAGTGTGGCGACCTCTAATGGAGAATCCTTGTCCCTTGATGGAATACTATTGAAATTGTACTAATAGTGAGGCCTCTTACCACTACCTCCATAAATCTCAAAATGTGCCCACTCTATAGTCCTCGTATAATCAACAACCTGGAGAAATATAGACCTAATTGCATTCAAATATTTTAATGTTAAATAGAGCAGTAAAGTTAATGCTCTGATAAACCTCTACACTATCTCATGCTCTGTAAGAAAGATTATGGAAGTATGCCTAGCCCACTAGAGAGACCATATTTCATAATCTAAAATTGATACAGAACCTTGGTGAATGCTTATGAATACAACTCTTGTTTAAGAACTATTCAATGTACCAAACACCACTTCTACCTGAGATGTATCCTAAAAAAGGCTTAGAATTCCTAGACCCTTTGGCTGACATTGTAGATCCTTAATATCAAGATCTAACTCCCTACCATGACCCTAAGTTGAGACTTGGGTAACATATGGAAAAGTCCCATCCGAGTTAATTAATAACTCACGCTATCCATTTGAGAGAGAGTAGAGTAAAAAAACACTTAAAACTTGATAGAAGTAAGGACACTCGATAAAGAATCAAGAGATGGAATTTCCTAATAATGCCCTATAACCTCTAAAAGATAGGTAATGGACATCATCGTATTAATCCATAGGACTCTATAAGACAATTTGATCTGATACCAACAACACTGTTGAACCTAAACTCTAATACCAAACCATCACGACCTAATTTCTTAGGTCATGATGTAACCTATAATAATCCACCAGTAAGTAACCCAACACATAGCCCAGAATAGTAAGTAACGAGATATTAAGACAAAAAGATAACCAAAAATAAAAAAAGAAAGAAAACTAGAAAAAAGAATAATATCCCACAAGACGTAGTGTTAATCGCTACAGGGGCCACTAATATAAGAAGCGATAGATAAACATAATATATATGTATAGATCAGTCTAGAAAATAAGAGAGAAATAAGGCATAACTTTGGATGATAGAAGTTCACCTCAAACATCGTTTCATGACAGCTCTGCATGATATATAGGTTAGTGAAGAGAACTCGTACTATAATCTGTAGGGTGCAGAAGTGTAGTATGAGTACCAAATATGAGGTACTTAGTAGGCATTGGTTGACTGATCTCTAAATATAATACAAGTATAAATAATACATAACTCATGAATATACATTACAGACAACTAACTAAGAAGTGAAATATGATAAGGATAATGGAGAAGTAGAGATAAATCACCATATTCTATGAGTAACTACGGATGGAAGTGCAATACAATATTAATAGTTAGTGATGAATGTAATATATAATTATAGTATCAAAAGAAAATAGTGATTTGCAGTAAGAATAACTAGAAAAGAAAGAGATATATGGTAGTAGTTTATAAGCAGCTAAACACAAAAGTACTAACCTAAAGCAGCTAGCCTAATATCCTAAATAACACAAGGATCATAAACAAAAAGGGAACTAGCTTTAGCACAATCAGAACATAAAACCCAAAAAAGAAGTATCACAAGGTAGTCTGATAACATGGCTTATAGTACCATAGGGAAAGGAATTCAAAAGTGTACCTATAACCTTACGTACAAATCCATAACCATACTGCCACAAATTATATAATAATACCAAAATAGTAACACAGCCAAATAAGCTCGAACAACAATAACCTAACTGAACCCCCATAAGCCAAGAATGTATAAATAATTATAACGCCCCGAGATCCCATCCCGAGATGTCACACGATTCTTATGACCCCAAAGGACCACAGCTAACCCTTTACTGATATATGTACCTATATACTGTATAATATCAAAAATAAATGCAAAAACTAGCCATAAGGTTCAATAATTCTATGAATACTCATAATACAGAAAACTGAATACTAATATGTCTGTCTGAAAAACCTCTAAACTGTCTGAACTGTGGAGTTGATGGGACATGTCCCCAACTAACTCTGTCAACTGAAAATAAACAAAGTCTAAAACAATAATAGTAAACTGAGACTCGTCCTTGAAAGAAGAGGACTCACTGCTACTGCTGCTGACTGGGACTGAACTGCTGAGGATATACTGAATCGTGTGCCTCTGTATCTATGGTGTCAAATAAAACACCATAGCGTAAATGCATCAGTACAGGAATGTACTATGTAAATGGGGTAGGATAATCCAAGGGTTCATACATGAACAATATCTAAATTAAATAATAATGAAAATGCCGCCTAAGAACACATACATGAATGCACAAAACATGAACACAATCATTGCAACTCTAGATACTGAAACTCGGATACCACTTTACAGCAGACTGAACTTACCACTGACATTAAGATACTGAATCACTGACTCATCTGAGATCGATAACTGAGGATCTGGATGTGCTTACATTAAGGATTGAACTCTGAGCTTACTACTTTTGACTGACAGAATTAGAGATCAACTTTGCTAACAGATTATTCCAAAAGCGATTATCAATGATAGAAAGTATGATCATATCTGAATCTGACAACAAGAATACTCAATAGATAAAGGATTTGAGATGGAGATCAAGCCTATCTAACGAGAGATCTATAGATATGATAATAAGAATACTCAATATGGTTTGAGACTAAGATCAAAACTATCTGATGGGAGATCTCTAGATATGATAATAAACATTTGTATATAAGACCAAGCCTATCTGATGGGATGGTTTATGAATCAATGAAACAATCTGAGTTCTTTATAGAGATGGATGACTGTATCTGACAGTCCTGATTTCTAAAGATAGATACTGAAACTGCAATTGTGGGAAGTAGTCATTTAACTGACATGCCCCAACCTACCACAGGTGGGGTCCAACCTGTGACCCCAGATGGATGGGTATTAATACCGTTCCACGGGTAAAGACCTCTCTGGTCAAACCTCTCTGACGGGATGACCTTCCCAGGAAGTCGGCCTAAGGCAATGTAATAGTCAAACCTCTCTGATGGTGACAGCTTCTACTGATGGGCGACTCCTGCATCCTGCATTGGATACCTAGTTCTGGAGTTCAGGGATTGCTCCTAATGACTCGGCCTCTCTGAAGGGAGAGCTGCCATCCCTTTCCTTGCTCGGTGCTCGCTTCTACTCCTAACTGAAAGACTCTGAACTGAAATCTTGACTGAACACAACTGAACTGAACCTGATACTGATCATGTTTCTCAAAAGATCTAACTGACAATACAGAGGTTGAATAGATTACTCGAATCGCTTCTAAGATTAGAATTGAATCACTTGAATACTATAAGATCTAAGCTGATTATAGGACTGAGGCTAGATTACAGTGATACAGAGATTACAGAGATAACTGAGATTACTTAGCTTTCTTAATTTCTGCACTTGTCTGAAGATACAGAGTTTTATAGTTCACTGAGTTCTGAGAATCATGGCTCAGCTGGAGTTATCGGGAAACTGACACGGGATCTAGACAATAGCTCTATTGTTGGGTATAAATACCCCCAGGACTCAATAGCGTAAAAGTAAAGCAAAATCATTCATTCATCATCACAATCATTCATGTATTATCATAATTATTCATGCATCATCACAAGCGTTCATTAAGACATCACCTCAAGAATTTAAGGATCGCAAACCTCTATTCATCACCACAATTACTACAGAGTCAATTCAAGCATTTAGAAATCATCAACATATACTAGCTTAGAGAAAATATGATATTAGATTATAACCCATTCAAGAAGGTCTTACATCAAGTACTTCATACCTATATCAGTCTTGACACCTGTTTGGGTATCACATGGCTTGGGGAAACTTCATACTATCATGTCACAACTTACTTACTAACCACTTGACATGTATTAAAAACTTAGCATATATCAAAGAGCACATAATCGGGGAATTACTACCATCATATCTCGACTTGTTCACTAGGATCTTTCAACAACCACTAGACATGACCAATTTTTACACCTACTTGGGGATTTCATGCTATCTTGGCACATTTCACTCACTAAGGCATTTTATCAAACACTAGGCATGCATGGACTAGCTCACAATTTGGAGTTTCACATTCAACATACTATAATGGCTCTTATGTTTCACCTAAGCTCTTTATCAAACCTATGGGGAACATTCTTCACTTATTCAACCATTTCTACACACAAAAGTCATAAACACATCACATGGAAAAATAACTTTAAGAGGGTCTATCACAAACATCACATGAATTACACATACTAGGGTCAAAGCTCATAAATTTTGAAGGCACACATAAATCAAAACTCAACAACACATTAAACACCAATTTCAACTCATACAAATCATTAACAACTCATAAACATAAAAGTCTTTTAGTTTTAAAAAGGGTTTTGAGCTTCTTGGATGAAAGGAACCCAAGAATCAACGTCTACATACCTTAACCTTTGAAATTGGATGAATCCTAATACTTGAGACTCTATCTGCACTTGTAATGAATAATCCTTGAAGCCCACACTATGAGGAACTTGATTCTTGAAGAAACTTTGAAGAATTTATGGATGATTTTTTTGAAGGATTAAGGTTCTTGATAAAACCCTAGATAAATATTCTTGAGGGAATTGAAAGAGAAAAATGATGAATTTAGGGTTTGAATGACGGTTCTCATATTTATAGAGGCTCATAAAAGGTGAAAAATCACCAAAATATCCTTGCAAAAATTGCTCACAGGCCGTCAGACTCGTGATAGGCCATTACGAAATGTCGTAAAAAAAAGGTTGAATTTTTTATTTTTTTCCTAAGGCTAACGAAGTCGTTAGAAATTTGACGACGTCGTTAGAAATTTGACGACGCCGTCAGAAACGTCATTACCCTTTTCCAGATTGACATGCTGGAATAAAATGAGCATAACGCTTTGCTGCAATATCAGTTTTTGACTAAATTAGTGTCATTGTAAAGATAATTCAAAGAGCTTTCATTTGATATATAGTAGGTCATCTGATTCAATATACAAAAGGAGTAATGGTCGATTGAAGTTGACCCAAATTTTGACGGTCACTAAAACTTGAACGATAGGAAAGTTTTCAACTCGACCATGAGTTAGGGGACCTCTATGATCTTAATTCATACTCAAATAAATGCCCACACGATTCAAAGTATTTTATACTTGGGAGGATATTTCTGAAAAAATTTGATTTGGATTTTCTCTTTACCAAATACGCTCTAAGGCTTAGAATGGAAGGGGATTTTGTGGGGCATTATATTATCTCCCCTTAAGAACATTCATCCTTGAATGTCGTTTGATGGACTGAGAATACGAATCAATAGAACTTACTCAAGAAATAGAAAAATCTCAGATCAGGACTACGCAACTGGAACAACTGACATATAGAGTTCTTAAACTGGGCATGCATATCTGATGCATAGAATACTCGACTGATGATACTCATAACTGAATTCCTATAATACACAATCATATCTGATGTATGGACTCATAACTGGGATGATCTCATGAATACACGACTGAACACACGCTGACAAGCTGAACTCTTTCTACTAAATGTGCATATCCAAAGCATGAATGTCCGGCTAAGCTAACTTATTAAAGCATGACTTGAAAATGCGATAATGACTGATGCTAACTTTATAAAGAAAATTTGAACATGCATCAGGATAAATCTAATAGAATGCAATATCATAGTACTATAGGGTATCTCCCTCTTGGGACTCTATGTCCCTCTAAACACACTTCGCTAAAATATTGGAGTGGTGCACGGGGCACCTACAGACTGGGTCGTAATTGACCGATCAAGATCAAAAACTCATGCATGACTCATGCTAAAATATAAGATCAAATGGGAGCAAAGGATCTATCAATGGATTTCATAAAGATGAAGGGATCATAACATACCCGGGTCTACTTTAGGGAATCCTTCCCGATCAAGGCGAGCCTGAAACACATGAAGTCTACCCCTTTGAGCCAGCACTTTACATTCTTTCCTTCTATAGCTTAGCTCACCACACCTAAAACATATATCATTACCGGCTCTACTCACACCTTGGTGGCACCTGCCATACTATCTACAATGCGGATGGGTACAAACACCACTAGCACTACTCTAGGCTTTGGAGCTTGGAGCTCTCTCATAGCTGACACCCCCAAACACAGGTGCGAGTACACTAGCTGAAGATAGAGCTGGAACTAAAAATCCCTGACCATACTGAGAACTACTACCACCTTGAGACCCTGACTGCGAGAAACCACGACTACCTGTCTTGGCTCTCTTACTCACTCTATCTCTTTCTTTTATTTTATCTGCCTCAATTTGTTGCGCATGCATCATTAGCCTAGAAAGATCCATATCTCTATTGATCATGGAAAATCTACACTCTTTCAACATATAACTCGGCACCTCAGACAAAAACTTACTCATACTTCCTCTAGGGTCAGCTACCAAGTCGGGAACATACTTAGCTAATTGGTTAAACTTAAGACAATGCTCTTTTATGGTTATGGAACCTTGCCTTAGGTTCATGAACTCTTTTACCTTAGCCTCTCTCATCTCTAGTGGGAAAAACCTATCTAGAAAGGCACTCTAAAACTCTAACCAAGTCACGGGAGTTGCATTCTCCCCTATACTTTTCTCCTATATCACTACCCAATCATGAGCAATATATTTCAACCTATTAGATGCTAACTCAACACTCTCCTCCTCAAAAACATACATAATATGGGTGATCTTCTTTACCTCCTCTAGAAATAGCTACGGATTCTTACCTACTGCTGACCTAAAGAATTCAGACGGGTTTATTTTCATGAAGCTTCTAATCCTGGCTACAGTAGAATTCCCATCTTACTGAGGTAGGACTGCATCCTAACGGTTGCCATGAACATTAGTCACAGCTTGGGCTAGTGCCTGTAAAGCGGCCCAAAACTCTGTATGTGACACACTCTCATTCTCAGAATCTACTGGCTGAAGGGATTGATCATCGACCCCACGGACAAAATCTCTGCGAGGAGGCATACTCTGTAAATGAAAGAATGAAGTGGATTAGACAGAGGATCAACTTGAGCTCATGCTCACTCGCACGAAATGATAACTGAAAGAAGGGAAACTGCTCCTAAGAACATCCTATAGCCTCTTGTACATAAATATGACGCGCTACACACCCATGCACAAGACTCTACTAGATGTGGATTTTCAGACTCCTTAGGATACTCTTGAACCTTAGGCTCTGATACCAAGCTTGTAACGCCCCGAGATCCCATCCCGAGATGTCACACGGTGTTTATGACCCCGAAGGACCACAGCTAACCCTTTACTGATATTTGTACCTGTGTACTGCATAATATTAGAAATAAATACAGAAACTAGCCATAAGGTTCAATACATCTATGAATACTCATAATACAGAAAACTGAATACTAATACGACCATTTGAAAAACCTTTAAACTGTCTGAACTGTGGAGTTGATGGGACATGTTCCCAACTAACTCTGTTAACTAAAAATAAACAAATTTTGAAATAATAATAGTAAACTGAGACTCATCCTCAAAAGAAGAGGACTCACTACTACTGTTACTGACTGGGACTGAACTGTTAAGGATACGCTGGATCCTGTGCCTCTAAACTTATGGTGTCAAATAAAACACCATAACGCAAATGCGTTAGTACAGAAATATACTAAGTATGTAGATGGGGTAGGCTAATGCAAGGGTTCATGCATGCACAATATGTAAACTGAATAATCATGAAAATGCCGTATGAGAACACATACATGAATGCACAGAACATGGACACAATTATCGTAACTCTAGATACTGAAACTCGGATACCACTTTACTGCAGACTGAACTTACTACTGATACTGAGATACTGAATCACTGACTCATCTGATTCTGATAACTGAGGATCTAGATGTGCTTACATCAAGGACTAAACCCTGAGCTTACTGCTTTTGACTGACAGAATTAGAGATCAACTTTGCTTAAAGATTATTCCAAAAGCGATTATCAGTGATAAGACTTATGATCATTCTGAATCTGACAAAAAGAATACTCAATAAAATAAAGAATCTGAGATGGAGATCAAGCTTATCTAACGGAATATCTCTAGATATGATAATAAGAATACTCAACATGGTCTGAGATTGAGATCAAGAATATCTGATGGGAGATCTATATATATGATAATAAGCATCAATATATGAGACCAAGCCTATCTGACGAGATGGTCCATGAATCAATGGAACTATCTGAGTTCTTTATAGAGATGGATGACTGTATCTGACAGTCCTGATTTTTGAAGATAGATACTGAAACTGCAACTGTGGGAAGTAGTTACTTAACTGACATGCCCCAACCTACCACAGGTGGAGTCCAGCCTGTGACCCCAGATGGAAGGGTATAAAAATTGTGCCATGGGTAAAGACTTCTCTGGTCAAGGCTCTCTGACGGGATGACCCTCGCAAGAAGTCCGCTTGAGGCAATATAATAGTCAAACCTCTTTGATGGTGACAGCCTCTACTGATGGGAGACTCCTGTATCCTATGCTGGCTATGCAGTTCTGGAGTTCAAGGATTGCTTCTAATGACTCGGCCTCCCTGACGGGAGAACCGTCTTCCCTTCCCTCGCTCGGTGCTCGCTTCTACTCCCAACTGAAAAACTCTGAACGGAAATCTTGAATGAACACAACTGAACTAAATCTGATACTGATCATGTTTCTTAAAAGATCTAACTGACGATGCAGAGGTTGAATATATTACTCGAATCATTTCTGAGATTAGAATTAAATCACTTGAATACTATTAGATCTGAGATGATTATCGGACTAAGGCTAGATTACTAGCGATATAGAGATAACTGAGATTACTGAGCTTTCTTAAGTTTTGCACTTATTTGAAGATACAAAGTTCTATAGTTCACTGAGTTCTGAGAATCATGGCTCGACTGGAGTTATCGAGAAACTGACATGGGCTCTAGACAATAGCACTATTGTCGGGTATAAATACCCCAGGACTTGATAGTGTAAAAGTAAAGCATAATCATTCATTAATCATCACAATCATTCATGTATTATCACAATCATTCATGCATCATCACAAGCGTTCATTAAGACATCACCTCAAGCATTTAAGGATCGTAAACCTCTATTCATCACTACAATTACTACAGAGTCAATTCAAGCATTTAAAAATCATCAACATATACTAGCGTAGAGAAAATATGCTATTAGATTATACCCTATTCAAGAAGGTCTTACATCAAGTACTTCATACCTATATCAGTCTTGATACCTGTTTGGGTATCACATGGCTTGGGGAAACTTCATACTATCATGTCACAACTTACTTACTAACCATTTGACATGTATTAAAAACTTAGCATATATCAAAGAGCACATAATCGGGGAATTTACTACCATCATATCTCAACTTGTTCACTAGGATCTTTCAACAACCACTAAACATGACCAATTTTTACACCTACTTGGGGATTTCATGCTATCTTGGCACATTTCACTC
Organism: Capsicum annuum; assembly: GCF_002878395.1. Taxonomy (NCBI): domain Eukaryota; kingdom Viridiplantae; phylum Streptophyta; class Magnoliopsida; order Solanales; family Solanaceae; genus Capsicum; species Capsicum annuum. The sequence continues at coordinate 89,775,624 of NC_061116.1, read as the reverse complement.
ACTAAGGCATTTTATCAAACACTAGGCATGCATGGACTAGCTCACAATTTGGAGTTTCACATTCAACATACTATAATGGCTCTTATGTTTTACCTAAGATCTTTATCAAACCTATGGGGAACATTCTTCACTTATTCAACCATTTCTACACACAAAAGTCATAAACACATCACATGGAAAAATAACTTTAAGAGGGTCTATCACAAACATCACATGAATTCCACATACTAGGGTCAAAGCTCATAAATTTTGTAGGCACACATAAATCAAAACTCAACAACACATTAAACACCAATTTCAACTCATACAAATCATTAATAATTCATAAACATAAAAGTCTTTTAGTTTTAAAAAGAGTTCTTGAGCGTCTTGGATGAAAGGGACCCAAGAATCAACGTCTACATACCTTAACCTTTGAAATTGGATGAATCCTAATACTTGAGACTCTATCCGCACTTGTAATAAATAATACTTGAAGCCCACACTATGAGGAACTTGATTCTTGAAGAAACCTTGAAGAATTTATGGATGATTTTTTTGAAGGATTAAGGTTCATGATAAAACCCTAGATAAATATTCTTGAGAGAATTGAAAGAGAAAAATGATGAATTTAGGGTTTGAATGAGGGTTCTCATATTTATAGAGGCTCACAAAAGGTAAAAAATGACCAGAATATCCTTGCAAAAATGTGTCTAAATTGCTAAAAAAAATAGCTGACGACGTCCGTGACAGGCTATTAGACCCGTGATAGGCCATCATAAAATGTCATCAAAAAAAGGTCAAATTTTTTATTTTATCCCTAAGTCTGACGATGTCATCAAAAATGTCATCAGAAATGTGACGACGTTGTCAGAAATGTCGTCAGAAACGTGACAGGCCGTCAGAAACGTCGTCACCCTTTTCCAGATTGACATGCTGGAGTAAAATGGGTATAACTCTTTGCTCTAATATCGGTTTTTGACGAAATTAGTATCGTTGGGAATATAATTAAAATATCTTTCATTTGATATATATTAAATCCTATAATTCGATATATACAAGGATTAATGTTCGATTGAATTTGACCTAAATTTTGACGGTCACTAAAACTTAAACGATAAGAAATTTTTCAACTCGGCCATGAGTTAGGGGAACTCTATGATATTAATTCATGCTCAAATAGATTACCACATGATTCAAAGTATTTCATACTTTGGAGGATATTTCTAAAATGTTTTGACTCGGATTTTTGCTTTACCAAATACACTCTAAGGCTCAAAATAGAAGAGGATTTTGTGGGGCAGTACAATAATAACTTAATAAACAAGAAACATAACTTATACCTATACAACCCCCCATAAGATTGGTAAGTACAATCACCAAAAAATTATACTAGTGATACGTAATACATATGAACGAATGAATGCAAAGCAACTCCACTGCTATCATACCAACTAAGTATCATATCGTACAAAGTATATACACCTTTTTAAGCTTGTTGGCTTACAAGAAAGGACATATAATGTATCTTTTTCTCTAGTATATGGTCTAAAAAGAGGGACCCAAGGGTACTCAGGATATCCATATATACTACTTGGTCCTAAACTAGGACTTTCAATAATTATTTATAATAAATCTAATCTATAATTATACCAAATATAAGTAAGAGTTTAAATAAAGCTCGAAATTGAATCAATACTAAATAGTAGTAATCTATAAAATCTAGTGTCCAAGATCAAACTAGGACTAATAATGATAGAATAATGTAAAAAGGATTAGAATATTCCTTAATAGATGTAACACCCTAGATTTTTTACCTCTAAAATTTTTGAATTCTTGAACTCACTTCCAAAGCTACAACTTACCTTATGAGTCATAAGGTGTCCATACAGGTCGTAGGACCCAAATCGTAGCCTAACCAGAAAGGTTTGTCTATGTTACTGCCCTGAACACAACTTATACATCACAAGTTGTGAAGACCCCATACAGACCATATAGTTTAAATAGTAGCATCACCAATGTGGGGGCCCTTGATTCTGTCCTGACAAGGAAATAGACCCTACGAGTTGTATGGGGCACAATACGAGCCATTTAGTAAGAGTCATAAGGTATGTAGTTGGAAGGACCTATGTTTCTGCCAAGTCTATGACTCATGGTAACAAATCGTAATGTGTCCTCACGAGTCGTAAAGTGACTCGTAGTCACTAGCAACTGTTTTTCAGCTTTTCATTAAGGTCACTTTATATATTTCCCCTTTCCCCAATTATGACACACAACCTTAAATCTCTTTTGGGCCTCATTATCATCCAAAACACAATCAAATACATACTCTTTTCTCTCTCAAATCCCTAAGTTAAGAACACTAGGCTTTCAATAGAATTGGCAATTAGAGCTTCCAAGGGTTGATTTCTCTTTGTAATTATTGATATCTCATGCATGTTACTCTTCCCCAAATCTTATTTTGTTAGGGCATGTGTTTTAAATTGTTATTCAAGTTTTTTTGAATATTGTTTTTATAATGTGGGTTGAGGGTTTTGACTGATTATTTTCTTAAATGATATTCCCATAGTTTATATGAAATTGTCCATGCTTTATTAATTGTTTAAACGTGTGGGGTGCATGTGCATAGTTAATAAACTCGGGGGTTGTGTATTCCCTTTATTATATGGATTTTGATAATTAAATTGGTAATAACCTCAACCCAAAACTTGTGAAATTAGCTTGAATATGAGCATGTGCATATTGAACTACTTTTTGTACTATTGCATGACATAAAAGGGTAATGAAACATAATGGTTTTTAACTGAACCTTGAGGGGTCATGGATTCACCATTTACTATGATAATTTAACTAGCATGATGATAATACCTTACAAGTATAGTTGGTATGACGATACCAACGGTGTGTGTCTGATGTGTATCATTTGTTCAATGAATAGGAATGTGTAAATGTTTTAATTGGGCTTAAAGGGAGTTATGTAGTTAGGACATAAAAGTGGAGGTCCTAATAGGCCAATACTGGAAACCTCATTTGCGGCGTAGGGGTCTAAATAGTCGGGTGTTTGAGTAACCCTTGATGTATATATATATATATAATTGTGTGCATTGGTATATAATTATTTTTAATTATTGATCATGTCGTTACTTTATTCCCTTCCCTGAGTTACATAATTGCACTCACCCCACTAACTGTCTTCAGATATTGTATTCCCATGCAATCCAGGAACCAGAGACACTTCTATTTTTTCTATGTAGTGATTGGATTTTTGGGTTATGAGTAGATAGCTTTAAAGTGGTGAGCTTTCATTCTCCAAAAGGGCTATCATTTTGGTCTTATCTCATTTATGTATTAGACAATTTCTGTTGGACTCTTTTGGATATCATCAAGGGCATGTCCCGACTTAGATTGGTTTTAGTTATTTTAAGGCTTTGTGGATTACTGTGTATTGGTATGTCAGTTGAATTCTTTGAACTTTCCTTATTATTAATTATTATATTTTGTTATATGTTTGGTATTCTTCTGCTTCTAGTATATTGTGTTTTGCTAACTAGGAAAAGGGGGTAGTCTTCAATCCTTAGCAGACTTGAGATACCCGTCATGACCAGGCCTTGGTTTGGGTCATGACAAGCTTGGTATCATATACCTAGGTTTATGTTCAATTGGGTGTATACAAAGACATGTTAAGTAGAGTCCTTTTTATGGGTGTGTAGTATGCCACACTTATTAACAAGAGGCTACGAGGCATTTAGGAATGTTTCCCTTCCTTGGGTTCTAATTTTAGGCTATAGAGTCTAGGATATTGAAATTTTCTCTAATTTTTATTTGTTTGAATTTTTGATCATGTCTCTCCAAAGGTCTAATGCTTGTGGAAACTCCTACGTCCCACCTGAGTAACATGGATGGAACACACCCTACTTATGAGGTACAAACTTAGTTTAGAGTCTCTTCTTTTAATTTCCCCTGTAGAGTTCCATTGATTTCCTCTAGTCCCCCTCAACTCCTCAGGGTGATGTGTCTAAGGAATGAGTTTAGCCAGTTGATTTATTTACTTACTCAACTGGTGGTGTCTCGGTCACACTAGTATGAGCGTGTGGATATCATGAATTATTTTTCTGAGGCCACAAAGGTTGGCCAATTCATGAGGTTTAGTCCTCCGACCTTAATAGGCTCTAAGGTTGAGGAGAATCCTCAAGGGTTCATAGATAAGATGGAAATGATTTTTTGAGTAAAATATGCTGCTAACTCTGAGGGTATGGAGTTCGTTGCATATCAATTGAAAGATGTGGCATATCATTGTATGAGGAGTGAGAGCAGTTGAGGGGTAAAGATGTTAAGCCAGCTATGCAGGAGGACTTTTCAAGTATTTTTATTGATTGCTTCTTTCCTTAGGAGTTGAGGGAAGCAAAGGCCGAGGAGTTACTGAATTTAAAGCAAGGAAGAATGACTATGAAGGAGTACGCCTTGAAATTTCATAAGCTGTCTTTCTATGCTCCAGAGTTGGTGTCTTCTATAAGTGCTAGGATAAGGAAGTTCGCTTTAGGTTTATCTGTAGACTTGGTGTTGGAGTGCAAAGTCTCCTTGTTGAACAAAGACACGGATATATAGAGGCTTGTGGTGTACATGTAGCAAGTTGAGGAGGAAAAGAAGAAACAAACTAAAATAAGGGAAAGACAAAGTAAAAAATTAAGGTATTCTAGACAGGGTAGAGACTAGCAAAATAATGGTAGAGATGGCAGGCAGTAGTCTAGAATAAGTGTGAAAATTCTGGTTCTTATTCTATGAAAAGTATTCCATATCTTAAGCCATCTGGTGATCATCGCTTCTAGGCTGACAGTGGGTTCAGGGCATAAAATGCTCAGTCTCAGGCCAATGAAGCTCAGTCAGCCCCATCTTATTCTCCTTATTATTTTTATGGGCAGTGCATAGTGGAGTGTGTGATGAAGGGAGGAATAAATGCTTTAAGTGCGGCCAACTTGGTCATATGAAGTAGGAGAATCCTTCAAGGTTGCTTCTGGGATAATAAAGTTCTAGCTTCTACATCTTCAACTATACTTAAGGGTGCTACATCTGGTACCGGCACTGACCAAAATCATCTGTATACTCTTGCCACCCCTTAGGAATTTGAGGCTTCTCTTGATATTGTCACTGGTATATTATAGATTTTCTCTCATTACGTGTATTGCTCGCTTAATACAGGGTCTACTCTTTCTTATGTAACCCCTTGTGTGGCTGTTTATTTTAGTTTTGGTCCTAAGTGAATTTCTGATCCCTTTTTTATGTCTACCCCAATGGGTTATTTTGTTGTGGATAAAAAAGTCCATAAGGGTTGTGTCATATTTATCTGTGGTAGGTAGACATTGATGGATCTAATAGAGTTGGATATGTTAGATTTTGACGTGATATTAGGGATGGATTGGCTTCACTCGTGCTATGTTTCTCTAGATTGTTGGACCCAAAGGGTTAATTTCTAGTTCTCGAATGAAGCGGTAATTGAGTGGGAAGGGAGTTTCCTAGTACCTAAGGAGAGGTTCATTTCTTATCTAAGAGCCCAAAAATTAATTTCCAAGGGGTGTCTATATATCTAGTTTAGGTTAAGGATTCTAATTTTAAGGGCTCTTCATTGTAATCTGTCCTTGTAATCAATGGGTTTCCTATAGTATTTCCTGATGATCTTCCTTGTATTTCTCCAAATAGGGAAATAAACTTAGGGATTGACTTTCTCTTGGATACCCATCTTGTCTCTTTCTCTCCTTACAAAATGACTCTAGCTGAGTAGAAAAACTTAAGGAGAAATTAAAAGATCTTCTTGATAAGGGTTTTATTCACCCTAGTGTTTCTCCATTGGGTGCTTTTGTGGTTTTTGTGTAAAATAAGAATGGATCTTTTCAAATATGTATAGACTATCGACAATTGAGCAGGATCATTATGAAGAATAAGTATCCTCTTTTTAGGATTGATGACCCATTTGACTAGCTTTAGAGTGCTAAGTAATTTTCTAAGGTTGATCTACAGTCGGGTTATCATTAGTTGAATATTAGGGAGGTGGATATCCCTAATACTGCTTTTCAAACTCGGTATGGCCACTATGAGTCCTTGGTCATGTCTTTTGGATTGACTAATGCCCCAACAATATTTATGGATCTTATGAACTGGGTATTCCATCATCTTTTGGACTTATTCATCATTATATTTATTAATGACATCTTGGTATATTCTAAGAGTAAGGAGGATTATGCTAATTACCTCTATATAGTGTTGCAGACTCTTAGGGATCAGTGGTTGGATGCTAAACTTTTGAAGTGTGAGTTCTGGTTGAATATTGTGATCTTCCTTGGTCATGTTATTTCTAGTGAGGGTATTATGGTAGATCTAAAGAAAGTTGTACTAGTTAAGAAGCTGCCTAGACTCATGACTTCAATCGATGTTAGCAGTTTCTTAGGCGTAGCTAGGTATTATAGGCGGTTTGTGGAGAGTTTCTCTTTGGTCGTTGCTCTATTGACTAAGTTAACTCAGAAGAAGGTGAAGTTTATGTGGTTCGATGCTTATGAGGGTAGATTTGAAAAGTTGATGGATAAGTTGACTTCGACTCTGAATTTGACCCTACTCGAGGGTACTGATGGTTTCATTTTATAATATAATATGTCCCATGTACAAATGGGGTGTGTTTTGATGTATCATGGTAGGTGGTGACGTATGCCTCTAGGCAGTTGAAGGCGCATGAGAAGAATTATCTGACTTGCGACTTAGAATTATTGGTTGTGGTTTTTTGCTTTAAAGATTTAATGCCATTACTTGTATGGGATTCATGTTGATATACATTTTGATCACAAGAGCTTGCAGTATGTATTCACCCAGAAAGAGTTGAATCTCAGGAAAAGGAGATGGCTTAAGTTTCTCAAGGATTATGATACGAGTCTCTATTATTATCTAGATAAAGCTAATGTGGTTACTGATGCTCTTAGCAGGTTATCTATGGGGAGCTTATCTCATGTGGATGAGGAAAAGTGAGGATTGGTGAAGCATATGCATTATTTGGCTAATCTTGGAGTTCTTTTAGATTTCGAGGATGGTGGGGTGATTGTTCAAGAGATAGTGAAGTCATCTCTTGGTGCTAAGGTGAAAGAAAAATAGGTTTTAGATCCTATTTTGAAGTAGATCAAGGATGATGTGGGTCAGTGAAAGGTTATGGCTTTTGAAATTAGTGGTGATGGTATCTTAAGGTACCAAGAGAGACTGTGTGTTCATGCTATTAATATGTTACGGGAAAGGATTTTGGCTAAGGCTTATGATTTGAGGTACATTGTTCATCTTGGTATGACGAAGATGTACCATGATTTGAAAAAGAACTATTAGTGAAATAACTTGAAGAGGGATGTGACCAATTTTGTGGCTAAGTATATGGTTTGTCAGCAAGTAAAAGTGGAGCACTTGAGGCCTAGTGGTTTGTATCAAAGAGATTGAGTTGCCCATGTGGAAGTGGGAAGTAATTAACATGGACTTTATTACTAGCCTTTTCCGGTCTCATAGCCAGTTTGACTTGATTGGGGTCTTCATGGATAGGATGACTAAGTCAGCTCACTTCTTTCCCATAAGGACTAATTATTCAACAAAGGATTATGCTAAGTTTTTCATTAAGGAGATCGTTAAGTTGTATGGTGTTCCTGTTTCTATTATATCTGATTGAGGTACACAGTTCTCATCGCACTTTTAACAGTCATTTCAGAGAGATTTGGGAACTAAGGTGAATCTTAGCACTACTTTCCACCCTCAGATGGATAGACAAGCAGAGAGGACTATTTGGACTTTGAAAGATATGCTAAGGGCTTGTGTGATTGATTTTTGTGGTAGTTGGGTTGATCATTTACCTCTCATAGAATTTGCATATAGTAATAGCTATCATTCTAGCATTTGTATGGCTTCGTTTAAGGCTTCGTATGGTTGGAGATGTCATTCTCCTATTTGGTGGTTCGAAGTTGGTAAAACTAGATTGTTTGGTCCTTATTTCATTCATCAGGCCATGGAGAAGGTGAAGGTAATTAGGGATAGGATTAAGACCACCAAAAGTCATGAAAAGTCCTATGTAGATGTGAGGAGTAGGGAGTTAGAGTTTGATGTTTGTGATTACGTGTTCTTAAAGGTGTCCCTTATGAAAGAAGTGATGAAATTTGGAAAGAAATGGAAGCTCAGTCCCTATTATATTGGCCCATACTTAATTTTAAGGAGAGTGGATAATTTGCTTATGAATTGGATTTGTCGTCTAGTTTGGGTTCCATTAACCCGATCTTTCATGTTTCAATGTTGAGGAAGTACGTGGTGATCCTTCCTTGGATGTTACTTTGGAGAGTGTTGGCATTTCGGATTTCTTATCCTTTGAGGAAGTCTAGGTGGAGATTTTGGATACACAATTCCGCCATTTAAGGAATAAAGATGTGACTTCAGTGAAGGTTCTATGGAGAAATCATATGGTTGGAGAAGCTACTTGGGAAGCTGAAGAGGACATGAAGTCCAAATATCCATTCTTGTTGTATTCTTCGGATAATAGCGGTTAAGGTATGTGTTCTCCTTATTATCTTTGTTTTCTGACTTTGTTAAAGGAAATTTTGGTTATGTTTTGTCTTAAAATCATGCTAATGAATGCCTTAATTCATCATTCGGGGACGAATAATCCTGGAGGAGAATGTAACACACCACATTTTTTGACTCTGAAATTTCTGAGTTTTTGAACTCACTACCCAATCTACGACTTACCATACGAGTCGTAAGGTGCCCATACAGGTCATAAGACCCAAATCATAGCCTGACTAGTAAGGTTTTTTTAGGTTACTGCCCTGACCATGACTTGTACATCACGAGTCGTGAAGACTCCATATGGACCGTATAGTGTAAATCGTATTCTCACCAGTATGGGGCCCCCTTGATTCTGTCCTGACTATAGACCCTACGAGTCGTAAGGTCACAATATGAGCCATATGGTATGAGTCATATGATAAATAGTGGGAAGGCCCCATGTTTACGCCTAGGCAATGACTCATGGTGACGAATGATAACGTGTCCTCATGAGTCATAAGGTGACCCATAATCACTAGCAACCATTTTTTAGCTTTTCATTCAGGACACTTTGGACATTTACCTTTTCCCCTAATTGTGACCCACGACCTTAAAACCCTTTCGGCACCTCATTATCATCCAAAACACAATCAAATACATACTCTTTTTTCTCTCAAATCCTAAGTCAATAACACTAGGGTTTTGAAAGAATTGGCATTTAGAGCTTCCAAGGGTTGATTTCTCTCTATAATTCTTGATATCTCAGCCATGTTACTCTTCCCCAAATATTATTTTGTTAAGGAATGTGTTTTAAATTATTATTCAAGTGGGTTTAAACATTGGCTTTGGAATGTGGGTTGAGGGTTTTGAATAATTGTTTTCCTAAATGTTGTTCCCATGGTTTATATGAAATTATTCATGCTTTATTGATGGTATTAAATGTGAGGGGTGTATGGGCATGGTTAATAAACTTGGTGGTCATGGATTCCCCCAATTATGTGGATATTGATAATTGAATTGGTAATAACCTCAACCCAAAACTTGTGAAATTGGCTTGAATATGAGCATGTGCACATTGAACTACTTTTGGTACTATTGCATGGCATAAAAGGCTAATGAAACATAACAATTTTTAATTGAACCTTGATGGGTCATGGATTTCCCCTAGCTATGATAATTGAATTGGCATGACGATAATACTTGCAAGTGTAGTTGGTATGACGATACCAATAGTATATGTATTATGTGTATCAATGGTTCAATGAATGGGAATGTGTAAATGTTTTAATTGGCCTTAAAAGGGGTTGTGTAGATAGGCCATAAAAGTGGAGGTCCCAATGGACCAATACTAGAAACCACAGTTACCGGCGTAGGGGTCTAAATGGTTGGGTGTTAGAGTCACCTTTGCTTTATGACGGGGTGTTCGAGCCGCCCTTGATATATGACCAGTTGTTCGAGTCACCCTTGGTGTATATGTACATATGATTATTCTCTTGTTCATGCGGCTAACTTGCACTGGGGCCCTTTCAGCTGGGTGAGCTGAGACCATATAGCTCGTGGGTGCCTTTCTGTAACAATTAAATTAAACAGTCAAGGCTGATGTTTTACTCTCATGCTAAGCCTTGTTCCCTATTCCGACATGTTTTATATATATAGAGAGAGAGAGAAAGAGAGAGACATACATATATATATATGCATATGATTGTGTGCATTGGTATAGAATAATTTTGAACTATTGATCATAGCATTACTTTATCCCCTTCACAGAGTTACATGCTAGTGCTCACCCCACTAACCATCTTTGAATGATGTACCCCACACGATGTAGGTACCAGAGACACTTCTACTTTTCCTACACAGAGATAGCATTTCTAGATTGGCATCAGTTAGCTTTGAAGTGGTGAGCTTCCAGTCTTAGGAAGGGCTATCATTTTAAAGTCTTATTTCATTTATGTCTCAGAGTACTTCTATTGGACTCTTTTGGCTATCATCGGGGGCATGTCCTGACTTAGATTGGTCTTGGTTAGTTTGAGGCTTTGTGAATTACTTTTGATTGGGATGTCAGTTGAACTCTTATAACTTTCCTTATTATTGATTATTCTATTTTTTATATGTTCGGTATTCTTCAAGCTGCTAGTATGTTGTATTATGTTGACTAGGTTAAAGGGGTGATCTCCGGTCCTTAGCAGACTTGAGATGCCTATCACGACTAGGCCCTGTTTTGGTTCATGACAATAGAATAAGTAAATAATTATGAATGAGTAGATCAAGAATGGATCAGAATCTACTTTAGTCTGAGTTTTCAAAGTGGTTCATGTAAGATTAAAAGACTTTCATCCAATAGAAAGAGTGGTATGATTTTAGTTTTAGAAACCAATTTAAGAGTGAAAAGTGTGAATAAATCCTTTTTTGAAATAGTAGTAAAAACAATGATTTTATTAGAACTATACCACCTAATATACATATAAATATATGCATACCATCACTAGTATCCAAATAATGAAATCATAAGTGCCTAGGAATCTACAAACTAAGCTATATCTTTTTCAGAGCACAGAGACTAACTTGATATCCAACTAGGCTCGTAACTAAGGCCTCTAGCCCAATAATATACAGAGAAATAATATTGATACTATAACTCAGAAAGCTCAAGTAAATAAAGCCATCATGCTACTAAGAGGATTAAATAAAAAATATTGTCCATAACAATAAGTGCTACCACAAATCCTATACTAGGGATCTCTAGTGTGAACTTTCAGTCAATGCAAGTGTTTAAGCAAGCTTAACATAATCTATAGCTATAGTGGGTTTTCTAGCTTAGGGCTCAAACTGCAATTCTATAATAAAATCCCCCCCCCCCCCCCACCAAATAGGTCAAATATCAACAATAAGATACAAAGAACCTTAAACTTATTTTATAACCACCACCCCCTATGCAATCTATACAATGCACAATCTCGTAAAGTAAAGTCTAGAAAAAAGTAGATTGTAGCATTCCTAATGCCTAACAGCACCCTTGAACCAACCACAAGACGTTTTTACCCACCTCATGATCTATAAAAATCACCCACGCTATTTAAAACATGATCTAAAGGCCATTAAAAGTAAAACAAGATCCATATACAATGAAAAACTTTACGCTGTGAAGTCAGTCAAAAATAGGTGCATGTGACTAATTATCAAATTTTGAAAATTGAATCCACCAAGAGGTCCTCGAAGGACAAGGAATATGTGTTCAAAATTTGAGCACAAATAAAGCTTTATCGAGCCTTAAAATGGCCTTAAGAGTTTAAGCAATCAATAATTCATATTCTAGGAATATTTAGGGAAAAAGGACAACATTAATGGGGAAAACCAATGCAAAATGATCAAAAGGTTTTGAATTAACATAACTCAAATTCAATAGATGATTGCCTAAAGTTTTCCATGCTCCAAGCTCCAACAATGGTGACATGGGACTTTTAAATTGGCTGGAAACATGAAGAAGAAAAATATATACTGCCAAGGGTCCTTTATCACAATTCCAAAACCCCTGGTCATGATTATGCGACCCTATTAGCCAGACCTTCACGAACGTAAAAGGTCCATCATAAATGCAAAGAAGAAATCTAGACTTGGATAGGTTGACCCTTGTTTGCCAACATGATGTAAGGCTTGTGAATGCAACAGTCAATATCTTACCCTTCTCAATTGCAGCCTTATGAATGTTAAGAGTAACTTGGTCCAACAAATGTGAAGACTAACCTGGTCGTACACCAGGTGCTATTACACTAGAAAAATACCAAGTTAGAATTGACACAAAATGAGCCTTTGAGATATATTTGGAAACTTGTGAATGCAAAGAACTATTCTAACCCACTAAAAATATCATTCCATTCTTAATGGAACCATCAAAATTTTTCAAACAAAATTTATTTTGCCAAAATGTATGGCCTATTCCAACTATTTCATTTTTTCCAAATTTTACCCAATAGCCCAAAAATAAGCTCAGAAGCCTTGGGACCTCATACAAAGGTCCATATATCCTAAAATACACATTGTAAAGCTAACAAATTGTCAAAATTTTCATCCAAGGCTATTTACAAGAAGTTTTGGCTGAAGACCAATTTCTCAACTTTAAAAGCTCTAAAATAGTGAAAGGGGCTTTAAATCCCATTGAACTACTTGAGAATCAAACTATCGCTCCAAAAATGTCATAAAAGACTTAGGAAAGCTATAGGAAGGCTTGAAATATGGAAAGCAGATGAAAAGAAAGAAAATAACCTAGAGGTTCATTACATGGATTTAGTTCATGACCAGCAGCTTATCGATCCAAGGGTAAGCACATACCCTCAGCCAACCATTGGATCTTCTCATTGATCATATACACTCTTTCAAACAATGATGCTCCTTTATTTATTATTTTTAATATATTTATTTTAGACTTCTATTTTGACTTTTAGAATGTTCTTTTATGGTGACTTTCAAGTTCTTAGATAATGTAATTAGTAGTTATTTCTACACTATTATTGATTGTTTGAATAATGAATACTAAATATTTATTGAAGCAAGATTATTATTTATCATTATCTAAAATAGATAAATTATTAGGTTAGTAATCGGATGGTTCTCCACTAGAGGGTTAGTGTGGATGTCATTCACAACCATTTGAGTCATCACAAAGATGATGTTAGATCCCTAGATTTATCCATATCATTATACAACAATGAGTCTAGTAGAGTCTTGTGGGAAAGTATAGAGATGTTTTTACTTTTCTTTGAAAGGCTATAAGACTTTAGTTATTTCAATCTTCTTCTTTCTTTCGTTCTAATACTTGATTCCAATTATTTATGGTGATTTAAATTGGTATCTAACTTCTTTCACTATTATCTTATAGATGGTGAATATATGTGAAAACAAAGCAATAGCAACAACAGTATCTGGGATGACTGTTGGGGTTATATTTTTGGAGTAGTGTCAAAGCATGAGCGAGCAAGAGACAGAGAGAAAAGAGAAGAGGCCGAGCGATGGCACCCACCAAGGGTAGAGACCAGGTTATCAGAGGCTTGTCTAGGATGAGATCACATCTATTACCCATATAAGTAAGCTTCAAACATGGCTTAAAATGAGGAGGTGATACTAGAGTATGGGAGGTACCAAATAAGGGAGATATTATGCCAGTATAGTGAGGTGCAATATAAGTTCATATGTCCTTAGAGTTGATTTAGTGGGTTTTGAGATTTTTGAGTGGTTTAGTTGGTAGAGGTGATACCCTGATAGTTCTAGTTTTTTAGCATCTAAGGTTTCAGTATACCATTATTGCAGCCCCCAAGATAGATGAAGGGTCACAGACAAGTGCCCTCTCATATTAGTTATTGGGTCCGAAGATGACCAAAAATGAGCATGACTTGTTTTGTAAGTTTTTAAAGATAAAACCTCTTGTGTTTTATGGTAATGAGTTAAAGTATATGTATAAATTTATCATTAATTATTATGAGAGACTTCACAAGATGAGGGAGAAGAAAACTTGTAAGGTGGGTAATTTTATAAGTTCCTATTCTAAGGGTTATAGTTCATAGGGCTACCCTATTTGACCTATCCAGTTGTTAGGGTCAGCTAACTATTTTTACAGTCTGTTAGTTATGTTCCTTCAGTATCGTCAACTCATCAACTTACTCTAGACTATATATTTTATGAGTGCAGTAGGGTTGGACACATTAAGATATAATGCCCTAATCTCAGACATACCAGTCAATAAGCCAGTGGCAGACTTCCCAAGCCTTAGTTTTAGAGAAGGTATAGGTAATGGTAAAGGTTATCCATAAGGTGTGTGTAATAGTCACTAGGCAGGTAGATATGGCTAACATGCCAATCGGGGTAGGGGACATACTGATATAGTTGGTACACAAGCTAGTAAGGGTGGTGCTCAGACTAGTGAGAAGGATCACCACTACACTTTTCCCTTTAGGTCAAAAGTTGAGGCTTCAGATGCAATAAGCACAGGTACTATTCTTATCTATAAGCACATGGCTATTATTTTGATTGATCTGAGTTCCATATTCACATATGTTTTGTAAAGTCTATTTTGCTTTGGATATGGTTTGTGAAATTATGGATACTTTTATGTATGTGTCTATACTTGTTGCAATTTTGGTAGTTGTTGATTAGGTTTACCGAATTTTAGACATGGTTTGATTTAGGAATTATAGGTCTTGTGGATTTTGACATCATCTTAGGGATAAGTTGGCTATCACCATACAATGTGATTCTTGACTGTCATACCAAGACAGTCATTATAGCTATGCTCGAGATGGATAAATTAGAGTAGGAGGGTGACTATAAGCCTGCTCCTCTAAGACTTATATATAAATTGGAGTAGGAGGGTAACTATAAGCTTGCTCCTCTAAGACGTATATCATTTATTTATGCCAATAAGTTAGTTGGGAAAGGGTGTCAGTCTTTGATCATTTTTGGGATACTAGTGTTGAGATCCCTCCTATTACATTAGTTTTAATGGTATGCAAATTCTTAAAAGTGTTTTTTGATGATCTACATGGGATGTCACTAGATCGTGACATCAATTTTTTCATAGACTTCAAGTTGGGCACTCACCCTATTTTCGTTTCTTCCTATAGGATGGCACTGGTTGAGCTAAGAGCTCTAAAAGTCTAGTTACAAGGATTACTGGGTAAATGTTTCATCCATTTGAATGCTTCTCTGTGGGATACTCCTGTCTTGTTTGTTAAAAAAATAGTAGTCAACATATATTAATAGAAAATTGGTAGTTGAACAAGGTTATGATTCATAACAATACCCATTACCTAGGATAGATGACTTGTTTGATTAGTTATAGAGCTCTTTTGTGTTCTCCAAAATTGACTCGAGGTTCTATTACCACCAGCTAAATACTCGGGTAGAGTACATACCAAAGACTATTTTAAAACTCTTTTGGACATTACGAGTTTCTCGTAATGTCCTTTTGATTGACTAATACCTTCGACTATTTTTATGAGGTGATTAAGCCATATTTAGATTCTTTTGTTATTGTTTTTATTTATGATATTTTGGTTTACTCCAAGAATAGGGGAGAGCATGAGGGTCACTGATATTTTAGGGTTTCTAAACAATAAGAAACTCTTCGCTCAATATTATAGGTGTGAGTTTTGGTTGTCTTCGGTCTCCTTCTTGAGGCACGTAATTTCTAAAAAAAGGTTTATGGTAGACCCATAAAATATTAAGGCAGTTAAAAATTGGACTAGACCTACCTTTGTGATCAAAATCCAAAGCTTTATAGGGTTGACTAGTTAATATCACACATTCGTGAAATGTTTTGATTTTATTACTTCATATTTGACTCAATTGACTCAGAAGGAAGTATCTTTTGTAAGGACAAACAGTGTAAGCTTTCAAAAGCTTAAGATTTTGCTCACTTTATCTCCTATTTTGGTCTTTCATATTGAAAGTACAGACTTTATTATATATTATGATGTTTCACATTATGGTTTAGGTTTTATGTTGATGCATGAGAAGAATGTGATTGGATAGGCTTCAAGGAAATTGAAGTTTCATGTGAAGAATTATCCCACCCATGATTTGGAGTTTCTAGCAGTGGCATTTTCTCTCAAGATATTATGTTATTACTCATATGAGGTAAAGTGCGAGGTATTCACTAATCATCATGCAACATGTTTTCACTCAAAAGGACTTGAATCTGATAGTGAAAATAGATTGCACTACTCAAGGATTATGACATTTTGATCTCTATCATCTAGGTAAGGCTAATATGATAATGAATGTGTTGAGTCAAAAGACAGAAATTATGGGTAGTTGAGCATGTTTAGATTTTTTAATGTCCATTAACCAGGGAGGTTCAGACCTTAGTTAACAATTTTATGAGATTATAGGTAATAGAGAGGGGATAACTGTTAGCTAATATTGAGGCAAGGTCTACTTTTCTTGACTAATTCTAATCTAAACAGTTCGAATATGAGAAGTTGGGTAAGATTCATGACAATGTATTGTAATATGGGTCCAAATAGGCCATTCTTGATGATGAAGGTTGTTGAGGATTAGAGGACGAGTTAGTGTACCTAGTTAAGATGAGGCCATTTTTATGAAGGCACATAGTTTGAGATAATCCATATATCCTGTTGTAACCAAGATGTACCATGACTTAAGACAATACTATTCGTGGTACTATGTGAAACATGATATAGTGGATTGTGTGGCTAAGTGATAGAATTTCCAATAGATACAGTGCAAATACCAAAAGTCTGGTGGTACTCTTTAGAGGATGCCTATTCCTGAATGAAAGTAGAAGCGAATATCCATGGATTTTGCTGTTGGTCTTCCTAGGACCTTGAAGAAGGATGATTCTATTTGGGAGACTATGGGCTAACTAACTATGTTTGCACACTTTATTCTAATTTGGGTAGCTTATACTATAGCAAAGTTAGCCAAGATTTATGTTAAGGAGAATCTTCAACTGTAGTATCAAATAGAGGTATACAGTTTACCTTTAAGATTTGGGAAAAATTTTAAGAAGAGTAGGGTGCTAGATTGGATCTAAGTATATCCTTTCTTTCTCAGATTGATGGGTAGTTTGAGTGGATGATCCAAGTATTAGAAGACATTCCTCGAGCATGTGTCATGGATTTCTACGGTTGTTGGGACCAGTTCTGTAATAACCCTCCAGGTTATTTTATGCATTTCAAAACTTTTCATTATTTAGAGTTTTCTTATAGCTATCCCAAGTTATTTGTGACTTGCTAGAGCTGGCGGTTTATTTGTCGGGAAGTTCATTTGAATTTTAAAGCCGATTTCATATTTTGAAGTCTTCATTAGTAAGAATTGGCTATCGGGCAAAAACTTTAGGTTAACAACCTTATATACCAATTCTAATAGTTCCATCATCTTTGAAACATTAATTTAAGGCTCGGGGACCTTTGGTTTGGATCCCAAGGCTTCCAAACTCATTTTGGGCTATTGGTCAAAATTTAGTAAAAGTGGCCCTAGGGTGTGGGGTCCACATTCCATAGAAACAACTCTGGATGGAACTTTCAATAGCGTCATTAATTCTGGAATATCAAATTTGATAGTGTAGCATAGTTCACTTGCATTCACGTGATTTTGAATGAATCCCGAGGGTTTGATGGAAACTTGGCAAATCTAAGTTTCAGTTGATGCATCCGCTAAAGTGGACCTTTGGTCACTTTAGCGAAGGCCGTTTAAGCGTCCAAGAGGTCGCTTTAGTGGCCAAGGCTATTCCAGACTAGTCACTCTATAAAAGGCCTGCCCACTAAAACAAACGATGCTTAAGGGACGTCTTGACCACTTTACCAGAGGCTAGCCCAAGGCAGGAATCGCTTTAGTGATCCATGGACCGCTTTAGTGGTGACCGCTTAAGCAGCACCTAGGAGGGCATTACAGTAACCCGATTTTCTCCTATTTCTTACAAGTATCAAGATCTAAAAATCTCTAGAGAGTGTGGGAAATTGAGAGAATAATCTTTGACTGGTTGTTGGGAGTTGACGAGCTCAAAATAATCATTTCCCTGTCAAAATCCTTGTAAGTTGATAAAAATCAATCTACGAAATGCACCAAAACAGTCCACAAACAAAAAGAATTACAACACAAAACCACCAACAAATGACCAAGCCTTTTTAGCGTTGTATTTTTTATTATAACAAGAGATGAAGGTTGTGAAGAACTTCAAGAACAACAGAAACATCCACCAAGAACTTCAACATCATTCACAGGCCAACTTTAAATCCACAACAACAAGAACAACAACAAAACTGAGAGCTAGAAAAACAAACTCTAAAACCGAAAATACAACAACAATGGCAAGATAACAAGGTGTAAATGACACCAAAACAGCCAACAACACAACAATAACGTGATGAACAAAATGAACACAAAGAATATAAGATTCAAATTCAACAACACAACCAGAACACATGAAACAATAATAAATGTAAAGATAAAAAGTGTGACATACAATATTACATACACTAAAACCAAGGTATGTATCAAATACCAAGATCCTTAAAACATGTGATATGAACACCTACACTCTTCGGTGGACACAAGAGGGACCTCAATCTCTCAAGCACCGAACATTCCAAGCCTTGAATCCAACAAGAGTGAATCCACACTTTATGTTGCCTAGTTTTGGCCAAAGGCCCTTCTCACAAGAGAGGAAATGTTTCAAGTGTGTTTATCACTTACAATATCATTGAACAACTAACTAGTAAATGACCTAAAATATTCTATATATAGTAGGTTACAAATAAAATGTAAAATGACCAAAAGGACTACTTAATAAAGAGTGAATAACAAAGGTGCCCTTGGAGTATGTATGGATGGTTTTTGGGCATATTTGGGCCCTCCTTTTCACTTCACTTGACCATTCCAAGTCTCGGGTTAATTCACTCTCACACTCATCCATCTTCATCATCATGGTTGTATCATCTTCCCCTTCTTGAAAAGAATTCACCACAAATCCATACCTTGAAAAATCCATAGAAGACAAACAACCACATATCCTCATGGAATGAGGGTTAGAGTTAGTAAAATACATAATGTCAATATGCCAAGGCGATTCATACTTTACATAGAACCAAGAGTCCTTCGTGTTACACATTAGTAAGCCATTGACAAATGCACTAATAACTTAGTTATGATAAATATCTAGAAGGAATACACTTAGGCTGAGAGTAATACTTCCCCACCCTTAGATGGAGACAATATCAAATGGGAAGAGCGGCCATAAACACAGGTCTAGACAACACTCCTCTTTTTGTGTCTTGGCTGAGACTTGTGTTTAGTCCTAGATCTAGAAGTCATTTTGTTTTTTTTTGTTGCGTCTAGTGTTAGTTTTCTTCATCACTAACACTCTTGACTCTAGATCTAATTTGAGCTTGAATTGTTTATGTTGTTGATGTGAACAAGGAGTGGCCGTGTGTTGATGTTGTTGTTCTAAGTTGTCCGTATGAAATTATTGTTATCCTTGGAGGTAGTTATTGTTCTTGATGTTATTCACCCAACCTTCATACCTTATTAAAAGTAAGGTGCATATTAGATCCAAAAGGTGAAAGAAAAGGTGTAAGAACTTGCTAGTCTTGAAAGACTTTACATCCACTCCAAGACTTGTCAATCATTTCTCACCTACTTTCCATGATTTAAGGACCAAGTATCAAGAAAAAGTACAAGTCTAGTCAAAGACTTTTTGAGTCTTGAAATTTGAATTGAAAATTAGCTCCAAAAACTTGTTTGTATTTCCCTCCATTGAACAATTTCCACCAAAGTCCAAATTGTGAATTGACCAAAACTTCAATTTGGTGACTTAAAAATTGTCAAGAACCGTGACCAATAGTGGACTGCCATGTCATTAAGTTACTGTTCAGACATCAATTTTGGCTCAAATTTTAGATTGTTAGTTTCATTTTATTGTTCCTTAGTTTCATTTGTTGGTTCAAACACTAATTGACAAGCTAGTAAACACCTACTAGATTGTAAGTTAGTTTTTGTGTTCGTTTGTTCGTGTTAAGCGTTATTTGTGAGATTTTTGTCATTTGAAGTCATTGATTTTTTCTAGACTCACGTCCTACAAGATTTTTTTGAGTTTCTAACCAAAATCTAATCCAGACAAAAGTAGACTCAATCCTCAGCTCTTCATGGATTCCTTAGCTGGCTTACAACACTTGTGAAGCTACGAGTGAGGTAATCGAAGAGTGTGAGTGAGGTGAGGCTTATGAACTAATTTTTTTGTTGTTTATGTAAGTATTTTCTTAGGTACTTTGCAAGGGAAGGATCTATGTCTCAAACCGTGGACAATAATACTCTTGAAACTATAAAAGCCTCTCTTGAGGCTATCACCCGCTCACTTGAAAGGTTTGGCTCGAATTTGGCATCAATAAAGGGGGATATGACCACTATGAGTGGGAGATTGGAACGGGTAGAAAGCCAAAGTTTCCAACCTTCTACTCCTCAAAATACTTCCACAACCATTACCCCCGAAATGTTACACCAAATGATCCATCCACCGAGACAACCACCAAATGCTCCCCAAGGCTGAGAGTATGAAAATCAATCCACCCTCCACTTTACCAAGTCCAACAAGAAGGATTTGGAACCCAAATTCCACCACCAAACTTGATCCCTCCACTTAACCAAAGGCCTCACGTTCCATCCACTAACAAGAGAAAAGCTGAGAGCACTAGAATAATAAGTTTCGACTTTAACAATAAGAGATGAAGGTTGTAAAGAATATCAAGAACAACAACAACATCCACTATTAACTAAAACATCATTCACATGACCAACTTAAATCCACAATAACAAGAACAACAACAAAACCGAGAGCTAGAAGAACAAGCTCCAAAACCGAAAATACAACAACAATGGCAAGATAACAAGGTGTAAATGACACAAAAACAGCCAAAAAAACAAAAATAACGTGATGAACAAGATGAACACAAAGAATATAAGATTCGGATTCAACAACAAAACCAGAACACAAGAAAAAATAATAAATGTAAATTTAGAAAGTGTGACATACAATATTACATGAACTAAAAACCGAGGTATGTATCAAATACCAAGACCATTAAAACATGTAATATGAAAACCTATACTCTTCGGTTGACACAAGAGGAACCTCAATCTCTCAAGCACCCAACGTTCCAAGCCATGAATCCAACAAGAGTGAATCTATACTCTATGTTGCCGAGTTTCGGCCAAAGGCCTTCTCACAAGAGAGGAAATGTTTCAAGAGTATTTATCACTTAAAATATCATTGAAAAGCTAACTAGTAAATGACCTAAAATGTTCTATATATAGTAGGTTACAAATAAAATATAAAATGACCAAAAGGACCCCTTAATAAAGAGTGAATAACAAAGGTGCCCTTGGAGTATGTATGGACAGTTTTTGGGCATATTTGGGCCCTACTATGCACTTCACTTGCATATTTCAAGTTTCAGGTCAATTCACTCTCGCACTCTTCCATCTTTATGGTCATGCTTGTATCATAAGTTCTCATCGAATTCTTGGCTTAATTCTCCAATTTAGCCATAAATCTCTAGATTCTTTATGAGTTGATATTGGTATAATTTGAGCTCAAAAATTACCCATTCTTTAGGGTAAATGATTTTTTAGCATAGAGTGATGTCTTGACGATTTTGAAAGTGCGATTTCGCAAGTGGGCCTCATATGAGACTTTGAATTAATTTTGGACTCAAATCATAAAAATACAATATGGGCATCATTATTCTCATATTAATTTATAGATTAATATTTTTGTAGAAAGATATCGTGTGAAAGCTCCTCTGAAAGGGAAATTACCAATTTAGCAGACTTTATTAGGCTTTCTTCAAAGTCCAGGTAGGCTAGGTTTACTTTTCTATTAGATTAAGCTTATATGTAGTAATGATATGATATTATACTAGTTTTGGGTTGGGAATTAGGATATGGAGATATAATTAGTGTGATTTGGATTGTCTAGCTGATTCAAGGACTGTAACTAGGTGTATTTGACTTAACTACCAATTTCTTGGGTAGAATTCCTATCTTAGAATTCAATGAGACTTATCTACCACTTTGTAGTGGATTTTCACACCTTAGTCTAGTTTGTGGTGGGATTTGCCTTAGGATAAATTTTTTGGGGTTAGAAGTGGGCCCCTCTAGCTCACCTTAGGCCAAGATTATTATTGATTAGCTCTTTGTAGATTCAATAGTCCTTTATACATTATCTTAACTATATGTTTGAGATCTAGAAGGTTTTATATATGTTATACCTTGTTTGAGACAGGTAATTGGGAGACGTTAAGACCAATTTGAGTCTGACAAATTATGATCTTAAGATCGATTCAAGTTAGGGGAATAATGATATTACTTTTGATTCAAGTTTAGTATTTGCGATATTATTTCTAGTTTAAGTCTAGCACTTAGAAGTTATTTATAATTATTATAGAACCAGTTCGAGTCTGGTGTTTAGGGTATGAAAGAATCCACAGTTACGTTATCGAAACTAAAATGGTTGCAATATTTATACTTGTTACTCCTTTTTCTTAGTTGCATATACCAGGATTATGGGGGCTCGCATTAGATTATTTACTTTTATTTGAATCTTTTAGGATTATGGGGGCCTAGTTATACTAGAAATAACTATGTTCTCCTTAATATTATTATTTCGATTGTTTACTTTCAGCATTTAAGGTATTATTCCAGTTTTTTCCTTTTCCCTTGACTTATCTTAATATCTCACACTTTATTATATTTATATTATGATTTTGCTCAGTTAGCCGATAATGTCTACTAAGTACCCATTGTTTTGGTACTTATACTATACTTTTGTACCCTTTTCTGATTTAGATCTGAGTACTAGCTACCACTGCTAATGTTATGATAGTGTGGGCCAGAGTTCGAAAATAGGGTGAGCTCTCTGAGCTAGACATGACTTTCTCTCATTTTTTTATTTTTGGATAGTCTTTCTATTTCGAGGCTATTGTATATTTCACCTTGATCTTTTGTTAGAGGATCTTGTACCAACCTTATTAGTTCATGGGACGTGTTACTTTTTTTCATATTTTCTCTTTAGTTATGTTGTTATTCTAGAATTTTTGTTATTTTCCAACAACTAGCCTATTAGTTGTAGTTCTGAGCTATGGTCTGGCTTACCCACTGAGGGCAAAGTATGTACCATCATGACTCATGAAATTGAATCATGACAAGTTCTTACCCTTGTATGAGTTCTCTTATAATAATAGGTATTTGAGTATAGACATGGCTCATTTTAAGCTTTATATGGAAGGAGGTATAGATCACTAATTTGGTAATTTAATACTTTTTAGGTGAGGCCTTAGGTCACTAATTTATTGAAGGAGCCGATCGAAAAGGTAAGGTTTATACACAAGAAATTGGTGATATCTCAAAGTCAACATAAGGAGTATACAGATATGAAGGTATAAGATGCGCATTTTAAGAAAGGCAAACATAGGTTACTCAATATTTCACCCACAAAGGGTATGCGCGATCGAGAAGAAGGGTAAGCTTAGCCAGGGTATATTAGACCATTTGAAATTTTGGAGGATATAGAGCCCATGACATATAGGTTGGCTCTACCTCTTAATTTGTTAGGAGTTCATCCCATATTTCATGTTTTGTTGCTCAAAAAGTAACATATGGTGAGTATATCATCCATTGGGATTCGGTGTTGCTAGATGGGGATCTCTATTATAAAGAGAAACCTATTTAAATTTTTGATAAGGATGCTCAAAAGATGAAAACCAAAGTGATTCCATCAATAAAATATTAGTGGAGGAGCCGTCCTATTAATAAGGAAGCCACTTAGTAGACTAAAGCGGACATGCGCAATCATTATCCCTAGTTTTTCATTGATTCAAGTTAATTTTGCTTGTTTTTCTTTTTTAATCTTAGTTGATGTTCGGGATGATTGATTGTTTAATTGGTACCTATGTAACAACCTATTCTGTCATTATAGCATTATTTTTGGTGTAAGAGTTTAGGTAGGGTTATAAAAATCTTAGGCTAGGGTGAATTCAGATAAAATCTTAGTATTGTGTGGTGTAGATATCCTTTGTATCTTATGGTGGTTGGTATTTTGGTTCTATAGGTGTGGTGTGATAGATACGAAGTTTAGTGAGCTATAGAAGTTTTTGGATTGCCGCAATAGCATAAATTTGTTTTGCTGAAAAATAAAGCTTGTGTTACAAAAGGAAAAAAATATATTTATAAGTTCCCCCGAGCTACTATTTAAGCTTCACTATAGCAGCCCTAGGGTCGCTATAGCGGACTGCTATAGCAGTGGAGTGATTGTCATAATGGTCAACAGCTCAGCGTGAGGGCCGTTATAGTGGGCCTTTTGGCCGCTATAGCAGCAAGTATCATTGAACAAGGATGTGGGAAACCATTCAGAATGCATTTCCTTGTTTTCCCATTTTGTACCAAGTAAGGCAATTTATATTCCTATTCTAGCCACAAATCAATTTCTCACATAGACATGGAGAAATTATAGAAAATCTCTTAAAGGAAAACATAAAAATAAATAATTATGGAGAATAACAAATTAAAGTATTTTTCTCTAGTCCCCACAAAAATTACTAGATCTATCTCGGTCAAAAAATTTTCAAAAGTCGTGTTTGGGAAGTATTTATAGAAGTTGAAAATAACCCTTCATCCTTGTCGAACTTAAATTGGGACGTGAAAAAATTCTGATGTCGAAATACTGGCCCCCGTGTTGCGCCTTCCAACGCACAGAACTAGTTGCACAATGCGGAGGACAACACATCTTCTTGCTACACAACATGTTGTCCAACATACATGAGAGCTTTCTTCAATCTCCTAAGAGTTTTATGATAGATACAACTTGGCCCTCAATTCAGTGTTGTTTTCACGTGGTACGAAGCCCATTTCTTCACTGCAAAGGTTCTTTTTTGGCATGTAATGTCCCATTTTTTCTTTCGTTTTGGATGAATTCCTTGAGTATTTTAGACCTGAAACATATCTAATCACATACATTAGCTTATCCAGATCAATTTGCATTAAATATTCGAATATACACGAATTTATTCTCAAAAGTTAAGCTTAAATATGGCGAAAATGTGGTACTTGGTGTTTTCTACTTGGAAATTATGTAGAAAATAATACAAATTATAATTGTTAACAATTTAAAATATATAATGACATGAAAAATTTGGTTGACTCTTGAAATTCTATCAGTGCTACACAAATTGGGATAAAGAGAGTAACATATATTATTTGAAATGACGTAAAAAGTATCATAAACTACAATAATTAACAACTTTAAATATTTAGAAGACATTTAAAAATTATTTAAATCTCTAAATTATATCAATGCCATATAAATTGAGAAAATGGAGTAACATATATTACTTAAAAATTACGTAAAAGGTCATATAAATTATAATAATTAACAACTTAAAATATCTAAAAACTGTATAATAATTTTGATTGATTTTCTCAATTCCATTAGTACCACGTAAATTGAAGCACAAAGAGTAACATATATTTAAAAATTATGTAAAAGTACTATAAATCAATAATTTACAACTTAAATATTTAAAACGATACAAAAAAAAATTGATTGACTCTTCAAATTTCAAATGTGTCACATAATTGGGACAAACAAAGTACATAAATTAGGACAAATAATATATATATATATATATTGGGTTCGGGCTGACGCAGACTCCTATATATAACACTTACTAATTGGGTGTAAACCATGAGTGAAGTTCATAAATGGCTTTTATAGGGGCGGGTCTTGATATTTTGTTACTGCCTATGAAAAGTCTTACACATTCATTTATTAAATGAAAATGCTTTGGAAAAAAATTCCTCCAAACCAATAAACTTCTCACTAATTTTGCATATAAATTTTATTTTTTCCAGACATCATTCAGAACAGTAACAAATTGAAGGAAGCTTAATATTATATCATCATTTGTGTTTAGATAAATAAATAGATCTAAAAATATATGTTTTATTTATTTATGGACCAAAAAAACTACAAGAAAATCTTAGTAGCTTTGTTTCTTACCTGAACTCCCACCTTATGGGTGAGGATTTGATTCTACATTGTAATCCGTTTTCCCATTCTTTTTTATCTTCCCTATCCCCAATTTTTATTTTTATTTTTAAAAAGCAAAAAACTAATATTGTATTCATTTTTTACTTCTTTTTAAAATAAAATCTACCCAGTTTGAAAGTACGAAGGTTTAAGATAATTGTTGTAATACTTGCTATTTAAATTTAATATATATGTGTGTGTCCATCATGCTTCACTATGCTTTGGCTACTATTCACTATCTGGAGTCGGGGGTCTATCGAAAATAGCCTCTCTACTTCTTTGGAGGTAGCGATATGGATGCGTACATTTTACCCTCCCCAGACCCCACTTTATGGGAATACACTGGGTTTGTTGTTATTGTTGTATATGTGTGTGTGTGTTCTATTTGGTTTGAAAATTATAAAGTATTCTTTATAAAATAAAAAAACTCAACCTATTTTTGAATTACAATTATATATTTATATTAAAAATCTTTATTTTTATTAAAAACTCCAAAAAAATGATTTGGTGTGGTTTGGTTCAGTTCAATCGACAAATTATGTCCTTAGGCAAGACATGATATTACCTCATTGTGTCTTGACTTTTGAGATGGTCCATACTTGTTGTCTTAGAGGCAAAAACCCCAAAGACTTCTAAACAACAAGCTACACCCCATTAGTAAGACTTGACACAACCATATTATGTCTTGATTTATGAGATGCTCTATCACTCTTGTAATACCCTGAGAATCCCAACCGATAGTAGAACCATGCTTCAAGATCATGAGAAATAAATCTTAGTGATCTGGTATTTTTATGATCAAGTTTGATGTACATTAAGGCCTTAAATACGTCCAAGCTATTAGACAAATCAAAATATTTCTTACCGATTGAATTCTTGAGAAGGATATTGCCATAGTCAAATTCAAATAAGAATATCTCCCATTATACAAAGAATTTTTGATATCCTGACCTACTAATTGATAGATAATTGAATTATCTTTCCAAATATACCAATTTTTCCAAAATATGATATTGGAGTAAAAAGTTATGGCCGTTTTATAGCAAGCTATTCGAACTGCCAAAGTGCGACGGGAAGGGCGACGGACCATCGCACCTGCGATGGACCGTCACCCAAACCATACCGTTGCACCTGCGATGGACCGTCACCCAAACCATCATAACTGAGGCAGTAAACCTGTTTTCTGGCCAAAAAGTGATGGGTTGAAGGGACGGTCCATCCCCAGTGCGGCGGTTCGTCGCCCAAACCGTCGCGGACCCCCGTTAAGCGATTTTAAGCCCTTTTTAAAAGGATTTTTGGGTCTTTTCCAGACTATTTAACTCCTAATCACATCAAATCAAAGCATATAACTCCTCGTTCACCCATAACATCAAAATTTGGGTTTCTTTCAAGATCATTTCCCAAGAATAAGATCCAAACCCTTCTTCAAGAAAATAAAAAATTCAAGCTCTTCAAGTTCAAGAACCATCAAGAAAACATCAAGATTTGTGTTTCCCAATTGAAGAACGTTCAAGAAACGCTTGTTAGCTTTCAAGATTCAAGCTTTTGAGGTATGTTAGATGTTAATTTTTGGGTTCCTTCCACCCAAGAAGTTCAAGAATCCCTTTTTATATTACAAAGATTGCTATTTATGAGTTTTCATAATTTGTTTGGATTAAAGTTCATGTTTGTGATGTTGTTGAGTCTCAATTCATGTTTTGATTACAAAGTTCCAAGCTTTGGTTCTAGTATGTGCTGAATTTCATGATATTCATAATAAACCCTATAAGAAGCATGTTGATTGATGTAACCATGTCAATTAGGTGTATTGAATGTTGTATGACCAAAATATGCTCCCTATATGTTTGATAAAATACTTGTATAAAGGAAATAGGGTTATTATAGCATGTTGACAAGAAATTCCCAATTATATATAAGTTCATGCATGTCAAGTGTTTGTTGAAAGGCCTTAGTGAATGAATTATGATATGTTGCATGCATTCTTATTCATGTGCATTCCCTATTGAATGAGTTATGGGACAACAACATGCCTCCTTATACAATTACATGTTTAAGACTTCCAAGTGCTTGAAGAGATGACTCATTGATTATATTATGAATGAGAGTCTATTGTTATGTTGTTATGCAAGAATTGTCATATCTTATTTAATTATGTTTTCGAGTCCTGGGGTTATTTAAAACTCAACAATTTAGCTGATTATCTAGAGCCCATGTCAGTTTTCAAGATGATCTTAGTCGTGCCATGATCAATATAACTCAGTCAGTTACAAAACTTAGAAAGACTTATGTAACACCCCGATTCGCTGAACCGGAATGCTACACGATGCTCATGACCCCGAGGGACATAAGCTAACCCATGACTGATATCTATACCTGTATACTGCAAATCATGATATAATAATGCAGAATACATAGAACTATAAGGCCATAAGATTCAAATGAATACAACCATGTGGGTGAAAATACCCAAAACAACTCAATCTGAACGTGAATCTGAACATAAATCTGAAAGCCTCTAAACTATCTTAATAAGGATTTGAAGGAACATGTCTCTAACTAACTCCGTAAAACTGAAATGAAGAAATAAATAAATGAATCAAATCATATTTTCCTCGAATCAATGAGGACTCACTGTGTCTCTCCGACTGGAATGCTACCGCTACTGCTGGACTGGGCTCCTGTCTCGGAACCTATGGTGTAACATGAAAAAGAAGCACCATAGTGCAAATGCGTCAGTACAACTGGAGTACTGAGCATATAAGGAAGGTAGGCTGAACATAAAGGGTTTCATGCATGAACAGACTGACTAATATGAACGTGGGAGTGCAAACACACATATATGGAAACTGGGACCATGAATACGTGATAGCATGACCTGTAAGCTAATACATAGTTTACTGATAACTGTCATGACAAATACTAAAACTGATAACATGGACGACTGTATCTGACAGTCCTGTATATACTGAAATCTGAAGAACGCCCTGAGTTCTTCTACTGAGACTGATACTGAAACTGTGAGAAGTAGTGTTTAACCGACATTCCCCATGTATGCCGTTATGGCTAAGCTGGGGTCCAATCCCTTCCCCGACTGGAGGGGTGTCAATACCGTGCTACGGGTAAGAACATCCTGTGAGTAACCCTTATCTGGCGGGTACTCAATGAGAACGGTAGAAACCCTAAACTGACGGGTTAAGCCACCTCATCAACCCTAATCTGACGGGTTAAGATGTCTCAACCTACGCTGGATACGTAGTTCTGAAACACAAAGATTGCTACTAAGAATCACACCCTGAACTGGCGGGTGAGTTCCCATCCTTGGGTTCACTCGGTGCTAACCTCTACTCCCATCTGGAGGGACTGGACATGAATAACTAACTATACATGACTTAATCTTACTGAATTCCATTGACTGGCGGAATGTTACTGATATCTGACAACTGACTACGATCACAAAGTTTTCCTGAGTCACATGACTGACTGAAATCTATGGAATCATAGCTTGAGTTGATATCGTGAAACATGACATGGATCTTAGCACACAGCTATAGTTTTTGGGTACAAGTACCTCCAGGACTCGATGGAAGGAAATTGACACACATGACTGACTTGATCATAAGAGTAGAGTCCATAATTTATAATATCATAAGTAGGGATCTCATACTATGCATGGTTATCAACAATGTATTGCATGGAAAGGATTTCATATCACATGGAAGTACTTGCACAATCTTAATATCATGTTTGTTGCATAATCATATTGGCAACACATACTAATAGCATGGAAGTTCATGTGGATTGCATGGTTATCATACATCTTGTTCATAAGTAGGATTTGCAAGTAAACATAGCATAATCTCATAAGAATAGTTCATAAGTATTCCAACAACATTTATAAGGCACATTATCAATCATAGAAGTCATTGGAACGTAAGGGCATATCATGAACCCTTCACTTAGTCACAATTTAGCTATATTGCATGATTTCTAGTTCCTTATTTTATCAAACACCTTACATGCACATCTTAAACATAGGTAAATTCATCAAATTATACATCATGAACAACCAAATTTACATGTTTCCAACTCATATGATATCATGAATTCACAAAAACATATAAAAATTCCATCTTGGGAATCACCCAATATCAACAACATGATCATCAACACCTAACAATATAGAAATCATACTTTATAATGAAAAAGAGGAAAACAAACAAGCTTTAATATGGGTATGATCATATCACCACAATCAACCAAGCTTTTGTATTTTAAGGATTGATTTTTGAACTCTACGGACGAAAGGAATCTGTGGATGAACACTACGCATACCTTAGAAGGAAGATTCTTGATGGTTGACGGAGGAATTTTCTTGAAATCGGATCTTCAAGCTTAATTATGCAACCCTAGTTGTTTTTCTCCTTTAGTGCTCTTGAATGATGAGCTTTGAGATGAAAATAGGGTTGCAGTATGTTTAGAAGATATATATTTTGTAGGGTTAAGTTTAGGGACGTGTAAGGAGCATTTAAATACTTAATTACCTTTAAAATAACTCAAGACGGAGTGTTTTTGACACCTGGAATTGACTTAGGCGGCGCCTGACCAATCGCCTATGCTTGGGTTGGGCGGCGCCTGACCAATCACCTATGCTTGGGTTGGGCGGCGCCTAACCAATCGCCTATGCTTACTGTCTCTCATGAAAATGGGCATAACGTTTTGCTCGGGTATTGGATTAAGGCAAAATTGGTATCGTTGGAAAGCTAATTCGATTATCTACAATTTGATGGGTCTAAATCAGCCAAAATACCACATTAACATTGAGTTATACTTATTCAAAGATGACCCTTGTAAAATCGAACACTAAAACTTGATGGATTCAAAAACTCTTAGCTTGTATTATATTAAGTGACTCATATGAACATGCTTAATGCATCATAAGCTATCCTATCACTATGATATTCATTGTAAGTCATGTACTCAAATATGAAACATAGGATAGGAGATTTCATACATAGGAATACTTATTCACTTCCTAGCTTAGAAACATGCGGGGTATTACAACTTAGTTATCTAAATATCAGTCTATACCAGTTCAGTATGTGGTTCAGACCTCAATAGTATTCAAGTAATCAATTAAGAATTCAGTAGTATTTTGTCATTCAACGAAACTTAGTAAGCTCAGTTCAGTTCAGTTAAAATAGTACATTCAGTAACAGTTCAGTCAAACCTACTATGGACTAGGAAATCAGTTCAGTGTCTTTCAGTTAGTAGTAGGATTCATCACCGAGTGAGCTCAAGAATGGAAACTAACCTACTAGTAGAGGGTGTGATTCTTAGAAATAATCCTTGCACTCCAGAACTACGTATCCAACATCAGTTGAGACATCAAACCTACTAGATGAGGGTAGATGAGATGGCTAAACCTATTAGATGAGGGCTCCACTATTCTCATTAGAGTACCTGATAGATGAGGGTTACGCAAAGTTATCTTTACCCATTAGCTAAAAGGGGTATGTCAGTTAGATAACTACCTCCCACAGTTTCAGTTTTAGTCTCAGTCTTTAAGATAGAACTCAGTTCAGTTTTATAGAAGTCAAGGCTGTTAGATACAGGACATGAAGTATTAATACCTATTATAGAAGTCAAGGTTGTTAGATACAAGCCATCAAGTATTATTACTAATAGATTCAAAGACCACCTACTAGATAGGGTTGATCTCAGATTTAGTCAATCCTTCTCATTATTAGTAGATCCAGAGAGCACCTGCTAGATAGGGTCTGATCTCAGCTTCAGTCAATCAGTATTAGTATCAATAGACTCAGTTATCATAAATCCAGTTATTAGAATTCAACATCCACTGTTATTACGATTTCAGTTATAGTTTATGCACTCACGCATGTATCCTCATTCAGTAGTCTCGTGATATTTAGTCAGTATTGTTCATGCATATGAGCCCTTGCATTTAGCCTTACCTCATATAGTGTACCAGAACATTCTCACGTGCAGATGCATACTTTTCTCTTACGCTGTGGTGTCTTATACCATAGGTTCAGAAGCACGGGATATCGAGCACCTATAGCAGTTCAGATTTATCCAGCAGCAGTAGACTTAGCAGTGAGTCCTCATCATTCGAAGATGGTTCCATTATTTCATTATATTGCATTAGATTCAGTATTTTTCAGTAGACGAAGTTAGTTGGGGGATTGTCCCATCAACTCCATATTCAGACGGTTTAGAGCTTTCAGACTAGATGTTCAGACAGTTGTATTAGTATTCAGTTTCAGTTGTATTTTAGTTTTAGTTCATAATTTTGAACCTTATGGCAAGTTTCCGCCTATTTTTTGCATTTATTATAGTATATTATGCAGTGCTCAGTTACAAATATCAGTCAAGGGTTAGCTTGTGGTCATTTGGGGCCATGAGCACCGTGTAGTGTCCAGGGTACCAGACTCGGGGTGTTACAACTCTTGTTTTATAGGCAAGACTTAGCCCAATGACTTTCAAAGAATAAGTTACACCCATGCGCAAGAGTTGATGTTGTCACATTGTGTCTTGATTTATAAGATACTCTATAACTCCTTCCTTGGAGGTGAGATTAGCTAAAAAGACTTCTAAACAATAACTTATGCCTCACGGGTAAGACTTTGACACTAATGCATTGTGTTTTGATTTATGAGATGCCCTATAACTCTTGCCTTTGAGGCAAGACTTAGGCCAAGAACTTTCAAACAACAAGTCACACCCCATAGGCAAGACTTGAGACTACCACATTATGTCTTGATTTATGAGATACTATATATGTCTTGCCTCTAAGCCCAAAGATTTTTAAATAATAAGTTATGCACTTTGGGCAAGAGTTGAGACTATTTCATTATGTCTTGATTTATGAGATACTTTTATAACTCTTTCCTTAGAGGTAAGACTTAGTCCAAGGAATCAATTCCAAACAAGAAGTTATGCCCCATGGATAAGACTTGATACTACAATATCGTGTCTTGATTTATGAGATACTCAATAACTCTTGACTTAGAGGAAACACTTATCTCAAGGATTTTCAAAGAATAAGTTACGCCTCATGAGCAATAGTTTACATCATTTTCTCTAAAGTCTTAACTTATAAGGTACACGATAATTGTTGCCTTAGAGGTAAACATAGCTTAAGGTCTTTAAAAAATTAACTTATGCCTTACGGGAAATGATTTACACTATTTTAAAAATTTTAACTAATTGTATACAATACAACTCTTGTCTTAGAGACAAAATCTAGCATAGGGGTTTAAAAGAAAAAAATGCATGCCTCTTGGCAATAGTGTACACTATTTTACTATGTCTTACTTATGAGATATTCGATAACTCTTGCCTTAGAGGCAAAATATAAATCATGGCTTAAAAAAAATAACTTATGCCTCATGGACAACCTATTCCAAATTGAGTATATTCTTCCCCATAGATGGCTCTATCAATAAGATACTATCATACATAATTTTCCTACATTAGATATATGGTTGATTCCTATTACAGATGTTGTAAACTAACTTGAAAATAAAATACTTTAGTTTACTTCCATGTCAAAGATAAAACATTTTCTTTGTGGATTATCCAACTTTCTATTTATTGACAAAAAATATAAAAGTTGAAAAAAAAAGAAAAACAAGAAGAAACAAAAAGAGAAAAGAAAAAAGAAAAGAAAAATAAAGATTGAGAAAGGGAAAAAAATGGGGAAAAAATTAAAAAAAATGAAAAAAAAGTTTTAAAAGAAGAGAAAAAAATTAAAAAAAATAGAAATTGTGAGGCAAATGAGTGTGAAGGATGTTTAAAAATAGGGTAAACAATATAAATCCACCACTTTAGGAGCTAATTACTTCTTATCCCAACTCTTTTTAACATTATTAAAAATGTAGGAATAATTTTACATGGATATATCACTGTCATTTGGATACATTGTGACTCCGATACATTGTCATACTCTGGTATATATCACATCCCATTTTACATATAACATGTGATGATAAATAATTTTTAATATATCATACACATATTAAGTCATGATATATAAGTTATTAGTTTGATTGTCATTATCATGTTACAGATACGTACAAGTAATATGTGATTCCATTAAATGTATCATAACCAAAATCATCTCACGCATAATGTATCACGAACAAGATTTATTTGTGTATCAGTAAAATTAATATTAGTTTGATACATAACTTTAATTGGATGTATTAGTCAAGTTATCAACAACATAAAAATTCATCAGATACATAATTACATGGAATCTTCCAAAAGGAGGAAACAAACATGTTTTAATAGATCTGGCCAGATCTCCACCCGCATCATCAAAAATCTCCAAAAAGATAAAACTTTGAGAGGTTTTCATTTTAATGGTGGTTCACTGATACATAGATTTTGTGGCATTTTCCAAACAGAGGAAGGAAATATTAACAATCAGATCTAGCCAGATCTCCATCTGTATTGTTGAAATTCTCTATCTTTCATCAGAAAAGATGAAGGATTAGGAGGTTTTCATTTTTATAGTGGTTCACCGATGAACTTTTTTATTAGAGATAAACGTAGATGGAGAGACATAGAGGTGGAGGGAATGAGATAAGAGTGGAGTGAAGAAAACGGAGAAGAGGGAGTAGACGACCGGTTTGGTGGTGGCTGGATGGTGGGAGCCACAATGATGAAATTTTTTGTCGTCGTAAAAAATACTTTTTCAACGATAGAAAATGAAAGAAAAAAGGAGAAACTAAGAGAAAGGTAGAGATACAGTGGAAAAATGATCAAAACTTGGGAGATCTGAGAATAATGGGGAGAGAGATCCGATGAGATAAAAATAAAAATGAGATGTATCAAGTACAATAGAGAGAGAAAATTTAAAACATAGGATGATATTCTCTCTCTCTCTTTCTCTCTCTATATATAAGAAACATAATAGGTTGATGATGTGACACCCCTCAAAGGTCAAAGATTCAATTATCTTTTTGTGATTTTTTGAATTTTTTCTCCTAATTTTATGTTTTCACTTATTCTTAAAAATCTAAATTTAAATGTCGCTTAATAATTAGTAAAATGTTAAAAGAAATTGTTATTGTAAACTTTGTATCCTAAAAAATAATAACAATAAAACCACTAATTAATTTTTTTATCTCTTAATATTCTTTTTATGCATTATATATAGAGATTGGAAGTGATCAATCTTGTGCAAACTTTGATTTGCACGTTCTAATATATACATACATAAATATACATACATATATATATATATACATATATATATACATACATATATATATATATATACATATATATATACATACATATATATATGTGATTAAGCCTGTTCATCTTTTGCTTACTATTTTGCTCATTCTGCCAATCTTTTTCTCTAATTATTGATAATCCAATAAGTTAATTAAGGCTATCATCCTATGTTTGATCAAGTAAGGCATCTAAGTACATCCCTGTCCTAAAAGCTACGTTTAATTCTTTATGTTATAAAATAATAAAATCCCAAACTTTATTTATTCCCATGTTCTATCTCCCTATTCCCTCTCCCGAGATCAAAAGGTCAACAATATAGGTATTTTACGGGTGATTAATCCATAAAATAATTAAAAAGGGAACAAACAAACAACCAAATATGATAAGGAAAATTAATTGAATTTAATCCAAAATAATAGTACTCATGTTCTTAACTTTAAACCCAGAAAGAGGGTTTTTAGCCGATAATATTCATAATCACGATTCAAATTATTGAATATATAATATGAAAAATTAAAAGCTAAATAAAATAATAAAACTTAATTAAAAATTTATGTAGCAGCCTCCAATTGCAATCCATCATATCTACCGAATTGTGTCAGGTGTGTCCACCAAAATAATTCTCCCCTAAATTGTCCAAGTGTTGTGTATATATATATTGTATTATATTCTAATTATTGTGGGATTAGGAATAGAACAACATCCAACATATTTCCATATTTGACCAATATTCCCACTATTAGAAAATATATTATAATGTCATTTATTCTTTTTCTCTCTTCATGTATTTAACCAAAAATTGGAGCAGTGGATCGCAGCCCGCGTCGCACGCTCTATTTCACTATAATGGAGGGTGTGTCGCACGCATATCGCACGCCTCGACTGAAAGTTGCATCTCACAATTTTTTTAAGGCACGGGAGCACTGAAATACAGCATGTGGAGCATGCATATCGCACACACACACACTGAAAATTGTGTTCAAAATTTTGGTAAAGTCTTTATCGTCCCATCTTTCATCCCTTGTATCATGGTGTATTTTTCATGGATTTTCAGCTTTTATATCATCATTATATCACCATATTCATCGCACAAATCTTCCTACAACATCACACACAACAAATTAGAAATCATAACAACACAATATCCATGACGATGAATCAAAACACAAGCTAAGACTAGGCTAATTTGCAATGATCTTCAACTTTATGTTTCAACCCTTGACTTACTTAAATTAAAATTTATACCTTACAAATAAGTTATTCCACTCATAATTACTCACTTAAACCATTTGTAACAAATTAAACACATTAGAATCAAACGAAACCAACAAGACACACACCTAGCTCAAGCTAGTAAAACTAGTTTTCTCAATTAAACTCTAAATGATTCAATTAAGTGCAAACTTGTTAGGAAAACACTTGGAACATTGTAATCACGTCCTTGGATA
Source organism: Capsicum annuum (assembly GCF_002878395.1). Lineage (NCBI taxonomy): Eukaryota > Viridiplantae > Streptophyta > Magnoliopsida > Solanales > Solanaceae > Capsicum > Capsicum annuum. The sequence goes on along the minus strand of NC_061116.1, from coordinate 89,738,790 downwards.
CTCAAATGCTTATTTTTATCAATATTAACACGTTAAGCACATAAATTTCTCTCAAAACAAGGCTAAAAAAAATAGAATAGTAACACTAAGATGCATAAATACATCCAACATCACCACCCTACACTTAAAACCTTGTTCGTCCTCGAACAACTCTTCACTCTAAGCATCATAAATTGAGGAGACTCTACACTTCTACGACATACAAGACACTCAAGCTAGTACTACAATGACTACATGGAATGCAAGTTTCTACACAATGCACGTTATTTACACAATTGATAACTCATGAACACTACTCCAAAACATCCTAGCCTCAAGAATTGACTCACCCAATGGAAAACTCATGCATATTGTTCAATCAAGGACATCATACAAATCACTCACATTCATCAAACATGTGCCCTCACAACAAGAGAGTTACCCCTAATCACTCACATAAATACAATTTATAACATGATGGGTACAAAAAATCAAATTACGCTCACTCTCACAAAGAATTCACAAGTTACACACAATGAAACATAGGCTTGCCCTTAGTGTAATGCTCCACTAATATTTGAATGATGAATATAGGATCGAATAGGTCTTTTTCAGGTGGTAATGTAGGCTAAGGGACAGGTAGGAACTATTGGGGAATAGTGACTAACCTCTCTAGGAGCTTTAATACACTACATTATACATTTTAAAATCAATCTCCAACAACCAAATTACACTTTTTCATTCACCCATACCTTTTGTTTTTGCCCCATCTCTTTTAAGCATTTTCACAAACACATAGTGGACACATAGTTTACTACCACATGAATAAATTTTATTTTTTTCACAATCATGACAATATTTCTAGCATAAATTATATCACAATTATCCACCACATATCAATTATCATCACCAATAACAATTACCTTGGGGTATCAAATTCACCTCATTCTTCTTCAATTTCTCAAACTCCTTACTAATCTAATTTTTCATTAAAACACTTAGGAGCTTTTTGGATCAAAATATGGTCTATCAAAGAAGGGATTAAGCTACTTATACGGTTTCTAAAGAAAAATCTAAAGGCTCAATAGGGGTTAACTATAATAATGCACAAAGGGTAGGATAAATAGAAGGTATAAAACAAGGCTATCAAAGAAATACCCATATCATCTCCTAAACCCACATTCTTTATTTTGCTTCACACACACACCGGGAAAGTTCTAGACATCACATGCAACAAGGAATATACAAAATACCTCACACTTAAATGGCACATGCTTGACTCATATAGGATCATCATAGACTCCCAACTAAACAATAGCACAAATTCAAAATTAAGCCAACAAGTACAAAAGTCATAAACATGAGCCTAAGAGTTTCAAAAGTAGCAATTCACACCCATCAACATGCTTTTACAAACAAACCAACTTGCATCATGCAATAAAAAATAGCACCAACTCAAATATCTTACACAAAAAATTTTAAATGTGACAAAATTTAGAAATTTTCCCAACCCACACTTAAAAATCTACTTTGTGTCCAAAGTTAATTTAAAAGGTAAGAGATAGAAATATTCCCTAAGGCCTATAGGCCTAGCTAGTAGCATCTTTACACATAAATGAGATCCATGGGATCCCACACTCAGTCTTTGCCATGCTTCTTAGCTCAAGTTTATGGTACTCAGACTTTCCATTAACCTGTGACTCAACTAAAAATAAAAACTACATGAAATAATAAGAAAAGACTGAAAAGAAAATATACCTAATTAACTTGGGTTGCCTCCTAAGCAACACTTGATTTAGTGTTACGGCACGACCCATATCAACTCCACTAAATTCCTTTACCCTTTTACTTCTTTTTGGGAGCCATTTTTTCATTCATTTTTGACCTCTTGATTTTTAACTCTCAAGGTCAACATCTCTTTCAACTTTAACCTTTGTCATTTTGGGAAGCAGTGAATTCCACTTAGGTCGCTCAATCAGGTAATCCATATAGGTCTTTAGTGGATTAAACACCCCACATTTTTCCCCTTCAATAACATTGATCACACATAAATATTTAATTTTGGAATTCACGAGGGGTGTTTTGTAAACATCAAATACCACCTCTTCATTATCTACCCTCATTTTGAGCATGTCTTCTCTAACATCAATCAAGGTCCCTCCGATTGCTAAGAATGGATGCCCCAAGATAATTGGTACCTGTTCATCTACCTTAAAATCAAGAACAATAAAGTCAGCAGGTATAATAAATTTACCAACCTTTATGAGTATATCTTTAATTATTCTATTCGGATGTGTAAAGGTCCCATCTGCCGCTGCAATACCACGATGGTCGATCTCGGTTCTCCCAAGCCCAATGTTTTAAACAATGATAGGGGCATCAAATTTATTCTTGCCCCCAAATCACTCAATGCATGGACTGATTTACTCCAAATTTGAATAGGGATAACAAACTTCCCTTGATCTTTTAATTTCTTAGGATTTTTGTGTCCTTACGCACTACACTCTTTAGTAAGTGTTATAGCTCTCATATCCTGCAATTTCACCTTTTTCGCTACCACATCCCTCAAGTAATTTACATACTTGGGCATACTCTTCAAAACATCTAAAAGAGGTAAATTAATATGAAGCTCTTTGAATGTGTCACAGAACTTTTTGAACATTACATCCTCTTTTGATTTTATTTGCCTTTGAGGAAAGGGTAGTGGCAGTGTCTTTTTCACTTCTGATTCAACAACTTTTTCTTTTAAGTACTCAGACTTCCTTGAATTTTCAGCAACTATGTCATTTACATGTCGGGTCACCATATCAACATCTACCTCATTTGTTGCCTTAGGAGGTTCTCCTTGAAGCTTCTTACCACTCCTCAAGGTAATTGTCATAACCTTCTTTTGAGTTTCTGTGTCAACCGGCAACACACCCTGTAGCCTAGTATTTACTGCTTGTTGATTTTTCCCCACGTGCAATGCTAAACTTCTTGTGGTCGCTTGCAAAATTTTTAAGTATGCAGCAAATTAAGTCAGATTAGCTAAGATCTGTTTTATCATCTCTTCCATATTGCTTGTTGACTGAGTTTGTTGGGCTTGTTGTTGTAGGGTATTCCATGGCTGATTTGGTGGCTCAGTTTGCCGCTTTATGTTGTAGATGTTACCATAATTTAGATATTGAGCATTACCTACATACATCACAAATTTTAGATTTGAAGCACACATGGCCACTACATGACCACTATTTCTGCATACTTTACACCAACCTGCAGCTTATTGGATGGCATTAACAGTGGCTGCAGTTTGTACTGCTCCCAACTTCATGCCTCTAAACTAAGTGTTTATCAAATTTTGTAAGGCAGAAACCTATGCTAATAAGGCATTGAAATGGTTCACCTCTAGTACGCCCACAATTCTTTTCATGGCACTTCTAGAATCTGAATGCCACTCTAGATTTCCTTGTGCTATGTGGTTCAATAATATGTACAACTCACTATAAGTCAACTCCAGCGCTTGACCACTATGGCTGAATCTAACAAAATCTTTGTATTGTGATCAAGAGCTTCTACAAAAGTATGAGAAAGTACCTCATTGGACTGTTGATGGTGTGGACATTTTTTTAGAAGAGCCTTAAAATGTTTCCAAGAATGATAGAGGTTTTCATAAGGCTTTTTTAAGCTTACTATATTATTGTGAAGTCTCGCAGTCTTGCTTGATGGAAAGAATCTGATGAGAAACTTTTTATCTAAGTCGTCCCATGATGTGATTGAATTGGCCGACTCCTCATTCAACTACCTTTTAGCTTCCCCCAAAAATGAATGGGGAAACAGTGTCAACCTCACATAATCTGGATTTACCCCAGTTGGAGTGAATATATCAGTAAGCTCAATGAAGGTCTGCAAGTAGACTTGTGCATCCTCGTGTGGAAGCCCTACAAACTGTTCACCGTTAATAAGAAGCTGCACCAAAGTGTGTTTCAACTCGAAATTTCCCCCAGCTGTCGGTCTTTGAATTGGGAAAGTCAAGTTCGTCAAAAGTAGGACTGCCACTTCCCTAACTGTCCTGCGTGCTTGTTGTTCTGCAATCATTATAGCAGGATTCTCTTGGTCTTCTGTGATTTGAGGAATTTGGGGTAGAAGGATTGCTTCTCTCCTACGTTGATGGTAAAGTTGCTCAGCTTCGGAGCTTGGTTCAACCAAGTCGATACCTTGCCAGCTTTTTACTTTGTAAACCTGTTTCCTGCAAAAACAAAACCAAGGCCAAGTGTAAAAACATCAAATAAATCTAAAAACCAAAACTAAAATAAACAGTTGCCAATTAACAAGTCCCCGACAACGACACCAAAAACTTGACATCCCCCAAGCGAACACGCAAGTATACATGGTCTTAAGTAGTAAAGTGGCCTAATGAAAGCCGAGTATCCATCCCACAAAGACTTGATTTAACAACGATTCAATTTTAGTTCACTGTTTAGATTAATTTAGTGCAAAAGTAACCAAAAGAGAGTTTGAAAATTAGTAATTAAAACTAAAGTAATAATGCGTAAATAAAATTACTTGTAACAATCGATAAGAGAAAGCCCAGGGTTAAAGCACTTCGAACAACCATACAATGTTACTGAATTTCATTCGTTAACTTGCTTATCTTGGTTGTTGATTCATAGGGTTAATTGCATGACCATGGTTTCCCAACCTCTAATCTTTCACCTAATATAGACACTACAACTACATTATTGAGTAAGGATATAATAATCCAATTAAGTTAATTAAGGCTATCATCCTATGTTTGAATCAAGTAAGGCATCTAAGTACATCCCTATCCTAGATGCTAAGTTTAGTTCTTTATTTTATAGAAGAACAAAAACCCAAACTTTGTTTATTCCCATGTTCTATCTCCCTATTCTCTCTCCCTAGATCAAAAATTCGACAATATATGTATTTTATGGGTGATCAACAAGAATAAACAAACAACCAAATATGATAAGCAAAATTAATCGAATTGAATCCAAAATAATAGTACTCATGTTCTTGGCTTTAACCCCGGAAAGAGGGATTTTAGCCGATAATATTCATAATCACGATCCAAACTATTGAATACATGATATGAAAAATTAAAAGCTAAATAAAATAATATAACCTAATTAAAAAGTTATGTTGTAGCCTTCAATTGCAATCCACCGATTCCACCGAATCGTGTCCAGGTGTGTCAACCAAAATAATTCTCCCCCTAAATTGTCCAAGTACTGTGTGTATATATATTGTATTATATTCTAATTATTGTGGGATTAGGAATGGCACAACATCCAACATATTCCCATTTTTGTCCAATATTCCCACTATTGAAAAATATATTACAATGTCATTTATGTTTTTTCTCTCTCTGTGTATTTTACCAAAAATTGGAGCGGTGGATTGCAACCCACATCGCACGCTCTATTTCACTGAAATGGAGGGTGTGTCGCATACATATCGCACGTCTCCACTGGAAGTTGCATCTCATAATTTTTTTAAGGCATGAGAGCACTGAAATACAGCATGAGATGCATGCATATCGCGCACACACACCGAAAATTGCATCCAAAATTTTGGTTAAGTCTTTATCGTCCCATCTTTCATCCCTTGTATCGTGGTGTATTTTTCATGGATTTTCAGCCTTTATATCATCATTATATCACCATATTCAGCCCATAAAGCTTCCTACAATATTAAACACCACGAATTAGAGGTCATGACAACACAATATCTATGACGATGAATCAAAACACAAGCTAAGACTAGGCTAATTTGCAATGATCTTTAACTTTATGTTTCAACCCTTGACTTAAATTAAATTTATACCTTACAAACAAGTTATTCCACTCATAATTACACACTTAAACCATTTGAAACAAATTAGCATATTAGAATCAAACGAAACCAATTAGACACACACCTAGCTCAAGCTAGTAAAACTAGTTTTCTCAATTAAACTCTAAATGATTCAATTAAGTGCAAACTTGTCAGGAAAACAGTTGGAACATTGTAATCACATCCTTGGATACTCAAATTCTTATTTTTATCAATATTAACACGTTAAGCACATGAATTTCTCTCAAAATAAGGCTAAATAAAATAGAATAGTAACACTAGAATGCATAAATACACCCAACATTACCACCCACACTTAAAACCTTGATCGTCCTCGAAGAATTCTTCACTCTAAGCATCATAAATTGAGGAGAATCTACACTTCTATGACAAGAAAGACACTCAAGCTAGTACTACAATGACTACATGGAATGTAAGTTTCTGCACAAAGCACGTTATTTACACAATTGATAACTCATGAACACTACTCCAAAACATCCTAGCCTCAAGAATTGACTCACCTAGTGGCAAACTCATGCATATTGCTCAATCAAGGACATCATATAAATCACTCACATTTATCAAACATGTGCCCTCACAACAAGAGAGTTACCCATAATCACTCACATAAATGCAATTTATAACAAGATGGGTACAAAAATCAAATTCCGTTCACTCTCACAAAAAAATCTCAAGTTACACACAATGAACCATAGGCTTGCCCTTAATGTAATGCTCCACTAATATTGGAATGATGAACATAGGATCAAATAGGTCTTTTTCGGGTTGTAATGTAGGCTAAGGGACAGGTAGGAACTATTGGGGAATAGTGACTAACCTCTCTAAGTGCTTTAATACACTACATTATACATTTTAAAATCAATCTCCAACAACCAAATTACACTTTTTCATTCACCCATACCTTTTGTTTTTGCTCCATCTCTTTTAAGCATTTTCACAAACACATAGTGGACACATAGTTTACTACCACATAAATAAATTTTATTTTTTTCACAATCATGGTAATATTTCTAGCATAAATTATATCACAATTATCCAGCACACATCAATTATCATTACCAATGACAATTAACTTGGGGCATTAAATTCACTTTTTTCTTCTTCAATTTCTCAAACTCCTTACTAATCCAATTTTTCATTAAAGCACTTAAGGGGTTTTTGGATTAAATTACAGTCTATAAAAGAAGGGATTAAGTTATTTATGAGTTGTTAAAAAAAATCTAAAGTCTCAATAGGGGTTAACTAGGATAATGCACAAAGGGTAGGATAAATAGAAGGTATAAAATAAGGTAATGAAAGAAATGCCTATATCATCTCCTAAACCCACATTCTTTATTTTGATTTACACACACACTTTCTAGATATCACATGCAACAAGGAATATACAAAATACCTCACACTCACATGACACATTTATAGGATCATCATAGTCTCCCAACCAAACAATAGCACAAATTCAAAAGTAAGACAACAAGTACAAGATTCATAAACATGAGCCTAAGAGTTTCAAAAGTAGCAATTCACACTACTCAACATGCTTTTACAAACAAATCCACTTGTATCATGCAATAAAAAATAGCACCAACTCAAATATCTTACACAAAAAATTTTAAATTGAGCCAAAATTTGAGAATTTCTCCAAGGGTCGAAACATTAAGTTGAAGATCATTGCAAATTAGCCTAGTCTTAGCTTGTGTTTTGATTCATCATCATGGATATTGTGTCGTTATGATCTCTAATTCGTGGTGTGTGATGTTGTAGGAAGCTTTGTGAGCTGAATACGGTGATATAATGATGATATAAAGGTTGGAAATCCTTGGAAAATACACCACAATACAAGGGATGAAAGATGGAATGATAAAGACTTAACTAAATTTTGGATGCAATTTTCAGTATGTGCTCACAATATGCATGTGTCACATGCTGTATTTCAGTGCTCCCGTGCCTTAGAAAAATTATGAGATGCAACTTCCAGTGGAGGTGTGCGATATGCGTATGATGCACCCTCCATTTTAGTGAAATGGAGTGTGCAACGCGGGCTACAATCCACCACTATAATTTTTGGTTAAACACACGAAGAGAGAAAAAGCATAAATGATATTATAATATATTTTCCAATGGTGGGAATATTGGTCAAATATGGGAATATGTTGGATATTGTGCCATTCCTAATCCCACAATAATTAGAATATAATACAATATATATACACACATCACTTGGATAATTTAGGGGGAGAATTATTTTAGTGGACACACCTGGAAACGATTCGGTGGAAGTGGTGGATTGCAATTGGAGGCTGCTACATAACTTTTTAATTAGGTTTTATTATTTTATTCAGCTTTTAATTTTTCATATCTTGTATTCAATAATTTGGATCGTGATTATAAATATTATTGGCTAAAACCCTCTTTTCGGGGTTAAAGCCAAGAACATGAGTACTTTATTTTTGACTAAATTTGATTAATTTTGCTTATTATATTGGATTGTTTGTTTATTTTTATTTTAATTATTTTATGGATTGATCACCCGTAAAATGCATATATTGTCAACCTTTTGATCTCGAGAGAGAATAGAGAGATAGAACATAGGAATAAACAAAGTTTGGATTTTTATTCTTTTATAAAATAAAGAATTAAACTTAGTGTCTAGGACAGGGATGTACTTAGATGTCTTACTTGATTCAAGCGTAGGATGATAGCCTTAATTAACTTAATTTGGTTATTACATCCTCGCTCAATGATGTAGTTGTAATGTCCATATTAGGTAAAATATTAGAGGTTGGTAAACTATATTCATACAATTAACCCTATGAATCAACAACCGAGCTAAGCAAGTTAACGAATAAAAATCAATAACATAGTATGATTGTTCGAAGTGCTTTAACCCTGGGCTTTCTCCTATTGATTATTCCAAGTACTTTTATTTACTCATTATTACTTTAGTTTTAATTACCAATTTTCAAACTTTCTTTTGATTACTTTTGCACTAAATAAATCAAAACAGTGAACTGAAATTGAATCATTGTTAAATCAAGTCTCTATGGGATTAATACTTGGCTTTCATTAGGCCACTCTACAACTTGATAAGACCACGTACACTTGCGTGTGTGCTTGGTTGTTATCAGGAAGCAGAGGCATATATGCGTACCAAGCACCCTTATTTTTTTCCGCAAACTCAGACTCAGCTTAAGGTAATAGTTTTCCTTAGATTATTTCTTTCCATTCTCAGTTCCAGCTATATAATCATTCTCATGTCATAGTATGCATTCACAAATTAGTTCAGTTCATTTATCATATTTCAGACTTAGTCATATAATCATGTTTCCAGTTGTGAATGTTCAGTATGTGATCTAAGTTGCCTTAATTTAGAACTCTCATCCTAATCAGTCTTATTTGAGGATGAATGTTCCCAAGGGGAAGATATTATAATACCCCATATTATTCTTAGCTTAGTTAAGCTCTTATTTGCATACATAAGAGGCTTAAACCTGAAAATTTCACTAGGACACCAGTTTAGTGGATCCACATAACCATTGTTAGTACCCGTGGCACAGTATTGACACCCTTCCAACTGGGGTTTCAGGTTGGACCCTACTTAGCTCAGATTGGGGCATGTCTATTAGATGATACCTTCCACAGTCTCAGTTCATCATTCAGTACAGAATTCAGTTCAGGTTTAATTGACTATAATATACAGACTTTTGATTATTCAGTTATCAGATTTCAGTAATTCAGTTTACAAATTATTTCAGAAACATTATATGCTTGGTCTTGCATTCTCAGTATTTTAGTTTTCATGCATTCATACTCAGTTATCTCATGCTATTCAGTAAGTCATTACTTTATACACAGTTAACCTATGCATTTCAGCCTAACCTCATCTCATATACCAGTACATTCAAAGTACTGACTGCATACTTTTATTCGCGCTAAGATATCTTATATCATAGGTTCGAACGCTTAATTTCCCAATCGTACTTAGACAGTCCAGCGCTTCAGCAACAAAAGCAATGATGAGTTCTTATCTATCGAGGACCTATTATATTTATTCAGTATTTCTGTATTTCTTTTTAGTCGGTTATTTGGAGTTAGTTAAGGCTTGTCCCATCAACTCCTCAGTTAGTTTAGAGCCTTTCAGACATTCAGATAGACACTTAGTCAGTTTATTAGTCTTATCAATTGTGTTTCAGTATTTCTATCAGACGTTATAGACTTGTGAATTTATCATATTCCTAGTATTTAAACCTTTTGGAATTATCAGTTATTTTCCGCATATGTCTTTTATTATTATTTTACTCAGTGCTCACAGTAGGTACCATTTTATGGATTAGTTTGTGGTCATTTGTGATCGTAAGCACCATTGTCGTGACTAGGGGTATCCTCGGGTCATAACAGTTTATGAGAAAGTGGTATTCTGAAGATAAAAACAGAAATATTATCATAATTTTTCAATTGATCAAATTTGGTATTTATCATAAAGCATAATGTGTTAACCATAAGCATGAAAATTTGTCATTGTTTGGGCATTCTTTCTTATCAATTAGTGTTATTTTCTATTCAATTGTGTCTTTTGCATTTTGAATGGTATTTCTTCATAGTGGCTTCTGCGTTGTCCATTGCACCCTAGGTTTTGTTGATCTTAGCTGATCATTTGGCGTACATTACTCTTCTTAGAAATCCTTTTATGATTTCAAAGGTTTTTTCAGTACATATAGAAAATCAGAAAAGATCCTATCTGCTTAAGTCTTTTTTCAACTGAATAAATATATTGAGTTATGCTTCAATGTATTGGGAATATATTTTTTTCAAATAATTAGTATTTTATATAATTTTTTATCCTCTTTCATAAATACTGCAGATTTTAAGACAAGATTTTCAAGTCTCAACACTTGAATATCGGAATTCTGAGTTATAATATATAGATTGAAGTTCAATCATCAAGCGAGGCAATAACTTTCAACATGTATTGCTTCTCATTTCAAGGCTTAACAGTACCTTTAGCAATACATCTTGAGTCAATTTTTATTACAAGATAAACATGCACCTTCATATAGATTGTTCCATATTATACTTGATTTTATTTATTTTTAAAGTGCTTAAACTGATGTTTTATTTAATAATCTATACTTGAATTGTTCTGTTAAGTTGTATGCACTAAAATGACAACCATCATGTGACAAAGCACTTTGTGCCTCAAGACTTGAGCAAACTTTGGCCTATTTATACCTAAATCAAGTGTTTTTGTTGCATTTTTTATGGTGTTGACCACTGTAATGAAAGATGACAAGGGTAAAGAATTTTGAGCCACTTTACTTCATGTCATTTTACATAAAATAAAATACTTCTGTCAGCAGATAGTTTAAGTGCCTTTATATTCAAATCATGACATCGGATACTTTTTGACATAATTACTATATCTTTATATGTAGTTGTATTGGTTTTTGTTACTTTATTATTTATAGAAAACAGTGATAAGGAAATTTAGGGATATGATAAGGCATTCTCACAAGTGTAAAGGGGCATAAATATCATAGTTCTGATATTCTCCTTAAAATGTCACATCTTTTGGGGATTTAATATGTAGTTGCCTTTTTAGGTGTTGGAGTAAAGAAGATTGTGAGGTGGTACTAATGAATATGTAAAAGAGGACTATGCCTTTGATTTTCATCCACGTGAATGCAAAACTTTTTTGTGCATACTTCTAAAGTTCGACTTTCTAGGTATGATGATTTTACTTTAAGATAAAATGGCATACTACCCCATCAAATTATCAGCCGAAGGTACATGATAAAGTACTAAAAGAGTTAAAAAGTTTTATTATTCATGTCTTAATTAGAAATTTTTTGATAACTTTGTCTTCTACGAGATGTAGTAAATCAGAGGATTTTCAGGTAAGTGTAATTGTTGATTTTCCAAGTGTTGTCGGTTCAAGGAGTTAATTTTTTTTCCTTATTTCACTGAGTTAAATTTTTTCCTTAGTTCATAGAGTAATTTTTCCTCCTCTATTTAGAGACTAATTTTCCTCAGTATAAAGATTTTAACCTCTTTTGAATGCTACTTTTGTTTTGTTGGGTTACAATAAGCAAAGCGGATGATAAGAGATGTGATAAATCTCTAATTGCATTGAGCAATAGTTTGGATATTTTTTCTAACATACGAAGTCAGTAGGGAAATACACATGTTATTAGAAGGAAAAAATGGTCAAAATAAAGTCAAGATCTTCATCACATCCTCTTCCTAATGGAGACTTCGGCTCCTAAAAGATGTTTCTTAAGGAGTCAAGGAAAAAATATTTCTTGTGAGAGGAAACAAAGAGCACTAAAGGTGACAATGCAACTTCAATTTCAAAAAGAGAAACTGGGTAGAAAGATTGTTGCAGAGATTTGTTCACTAATGCCTCTTTAGTTGTTCCTCCATCATCAGTTATTAATTGCTACAATATCTCGGAGAAAGTTGCTTCTATATACAAAGGTACTTCAGTTTTTCTGAGTTAATTTTCAAAAATGTTATCAGAATTGACATTATATGTATTGAACATGTATGAGGAGTTTGATGGTGATGTTGACTTCAAAAAGAGATTTATTAACAAAAAATGTTCTTCCCGATCTTTACAATTAATTCTCACATTGGCTTTAAAATTAGACTAAACTGCAATAAGTGTCTATGGGTATACTACAGACATACTGCGACCTATGATTTCAACTTCTTTTCAGGTGGAATATCTATTCTTTAAAAATCATGGGTACCGACATCTTCTGAATAGCCGATATGCATTAAAAAAGTACTACATAGTGCAACTTGCTCTCTAAATAAAATTGAAGTGTAATTTCTTCACTACGCACTTAGAATGTCATCATGCCTAATGTGTTTCTATGTATATTTGACAAATAACATCAAGAATTTTTTTATTTATTCTTAAGTCTGTATGGATATCCCGGTCATTTAACTCACTGATGAAATCATTTTAATAATGTCTCTATTGGCATACTTAGTTTTAAATAAGCTTTGTGAATATCTCAAATCAACAAAAATAGATAGGTTATGGATATGACAACAATGTAAAAAAGGCATTGTTCCATACACTATAATAGAAATTAAGAGACTATGCGTGATAAGTGCAACAATACTCTCCCTTCCATTGCCATTTTAGTGTACTCTTCTTTTTTCTTAAATGTAGATCTTAATTTTCTACATGTTTTTCTAAATTAACGAGTTTAAGGCAATAATTATGTAATTTTACTCTTCTCAGCATGCTTGAGCTACTGTAATTTAGCTTGCTAGATTAAACTGTAGGGCAATTATTTGTTTGCTTGATTTATATACAATCTGTTTATGGATTTGCGCAACATTGATTTAGTCTCAAAACATATATTCATTAGATAGGAAGGATAATGGATCAAGAAAGATCATGGGTGATCATTATGAACACATATAGGAAAATCTGAGTCATTGTGAATGATTTTCCTAGATATGGAGTTGTCTTGAAATAATAAGAAGGGAAATTAATTGTTGCATGATGGTCGTCTTGGCTTGCTATAGTGGCTTGTGGATGTGTTGTTGATTAGCTTCATCACAAGATAGATAATCTTGAAAACTTAGACAAGGTGCAATTCTAACCATTCTTAGATAAAGGCAAAGATTGTGTGAGACGTCGTCAGAAAGCAAAAGGCAAAGACAAAAGCGGATGTAACTATAGTATATGCATCTATATATGAGATTTTAATGTATTCTCTCTATGCTCAATTTGGTACAAATGATATAGTTATTAAAATGAAATTTGTGCATACTCAAATTTTCACTAGGGATGGACCCTTTAGCCATGTTATAAGGATATTTTATGTTTAGAAATAAGTAAGATCTTGACAGTGTGATAATTCTATTCTTGATTCCAATTTTGTGGGTGTTAATTTTCTTATGTTAGTTGTTTGAGTCTTGATTCCATGATTTTCTTTTTTATCAGTAGAATTAGTGTATTCATTACCTGCATAATGTGAATACTTGAGGATACGTATGATATAATACCATTCACCTTGTGTAATGTGATAAAAAAAGTTCAATCATTCTTCTACCCACAACCATATTGCACTAAAAGAAAGAGTAGAAATAAATTTGGTATTTCACAATATGATATATGCCATAATTATAATAATAAGTATAGGAGCCCAGTTGTAATATATAGAAGTAGATACGTTGTCTTAGTTACCCACTTATGCGATGTTATTTCAGCATGTGAAGTCAATTGGAGTTGTTAATTCTGTTAAAAGTAGTTATTTTCTTAAAATTAGGGGGAACGAGTTAAATAGTGGAAAACACACTTTCCACAGATTCATTCATATGATTTGGATCAAATGAAATATCTTCTCTATTATTTTTAAATCCCTGTATTCACACAATTTGTTTCTACTATTTATGTTTAAGAGCTTACCAATTAGCTCCTTAGGAAATCGATTAATGTAATACCCCATATATTTCCTAGCTAATTTCATCTCAATAATGTCTAGTATTAGCTTCTAAATTGAATGATGGTTATTCCATGAGGAATTCTCAAGATTTTTCCTTTTTCGTGTGGGACATTCAATAAGGTTTTCATCGATATAAGATTTGCCCAAATTCGATAATCGGGTTAGAAGTTATATCTATTTTAAATTTTCATCGTAAAACAGCGCCATATTAGTCAGTGGCATATCACGCCACAAGAGGAAATGGCATTTGGTAAATTCCAGTAGGGGTCCATGATTATAGCGTGTCGCGCTAGGGCCCAAATTCAGAATTGTCCTTTTCCAGTGTCTTAGCGCGATTTCCTCCACGTCGCGCCAAAGTTTCAGGTCACAAAAGAAGGGAAAACACGATGGCTCCACGTCGCGCCATCCCTCAGTTTCCCAATTGTCAAATTCCAGTGACATGGAATAATAGTGCTGCATCGCGCTAGGAGTTCAGTTTGGGAAAATTTCACTGAAATTAATTAACGCATCTAGGGTTAAAAGGGTCAACTTTCCACCCCTATTTAAGCCCTTTAACACGTGATTCAGCTATTTTTCACCCAAAATACACTCTCTTATCTCAAAAACCTCTCAAGAACAAGCTAGGGTTTTCATAGAAGGTTCAATTCCAAGGGAATTCACCGTTAAATTTCAAGAATCTCTCCATCAATCTTCGTAGAATCACAAGCTAAGGTATGCGTAGTGTTCATTCATGGACTCCTTTCGTCCATGAAGCCCAAAAATCTCTTTTCTAAGTTTAAGTTTATGGATTTCTTTATGAATTTCATATTGGGTTTGTTTTGTTTGTGTTGAGAATGATCAATTGAATTCAAATCCATGTTGGGTGATCAGTTTTATATGGAATTGATTTGTATAGATATATATTCATATGAACATATGAATAAACCCTAGATGATGAAATTAGAGATGAATCATGATGATTAATTGTTGTATAATGTTGTCTACATGTGCTATGCCTACCATGTGTTTGATTAAATGCCTAGATGAAGGAACAATGCACAACTAGTATGATATCATGAAATCCTCATGTATGTACAAGTTATGCCTATCACATGTTTTGATGGAATGCTTCTATAAATGTATTATGGATTATGATGTTAGTTATATGTTCAAGTAAGTTATGCTTGGTTAGTTTTTCCTTCCATCGAGTTTTGGGGGTACTTGTACCCGAAATATTAGCTATATACCTAGAGCCATGTCATGTTTCTACGATACTCTCAATCAAGTTATGAATCCTTAGACTTCAGATAGTCTTATGACTCAGGAAATCTCCATGATCTCATGAACTCAGTCAGTTGTCAAATATCAGTAATATTTTGTCAGTCAACGGAATTCAGTAACTCAGTCCATGTTCAGTTCAGTAAATTATGTTCAGTGTCTATTCAGATGGGAGTAGAAATTAGCACCGAGTGAACCCAAGGATGGGAACTCACCTGTTATATGAGGGTGTGATTCTTAGAAGCAATCCTTGCATTTTATAACTATGTAACCAGCATAGGTTGAGACATCATAACCTTCTGTATGAGGGTAGATGAGGTGGCTTAGCCTGCTATATGAGGGTCCCTTCCGTTCTCACTAGAGTTACCTATTATATTAGGTTCACTCACATGTTGTCCTTACCAGTGGCGCGGTATTGACATCCTTCCAATCAGGCATAGATTGGACCCCAATTTAGCTATAATGCATCATTTGGGGCATGTTGGTTAGATGACTACCTCCCACAGTCTCAGTATCAGTCTCAGTAAAAGAACTCAGATAGTTCTTCAAAATTCAGGACTGCCAGATATAGTCAACTCAGATACAGTATGGAACTCAACTAGTTCCATCAGATTCAAGACTGTCAAATACAGTTACTCATGTTATCATTTATATTCAGATTCAGTAATCATGTTATCACAATATCAGTTCAGTTGTTATGTCTCATGCATGTATTCTCATGCTCATGATAGTTAGTCCATTATTACTATTATTTATGCATATGTACCCCATGTATTTAGCCTACCTCACATGCATACCAATACATTCAAAGTACTGACGCATTTGTGCTATGGTGTCTTATACTATAGGTTCAGAGACACGAGCTCCAGATCAGCAGTAGATTCCAATTTCAACAGTCAGAGTTAGAAGTGAGTCCTCATCATTCGAGGACATGATTATTCCCTATAATCTCATTAATTAGTTTATTAGTTGGAGTTAGTTAGGGACATGTCCCACCAGATCCTTACTCAGATAGTTCAGTCAGTTAGAGGCTTTCTAGATTATCATATTTCAGACTTCAGTATGTTCAGTTTTGTTTTGGGTATCCTAATACCCCACACAGATGTTATATCATTCAGATCATGTTTAGTATTGAACTTTATGGCCTTTCAGTGCATGTTTCCGCATTATTATGTCATATTTGCAGTGTACAGGTATAGATATTAATCATCGGTTAGCTTGTGGTCCTTCAGGGTCATGAGAACCATGTAGCATTCTGGGTATCAGATTTGGGGTGTTACAATTAATCAAATTAATTTATTGTCTAAATTGAGGTTAAGGTGTATAACTATAGTACAAATTATAGGAATTGTTAATTTTTCTGTTATCCATGACATGAGTGGATTTCATTCTAAAATTTTTTAACAAAGTTATCTATTATCATGGAATTCGATTATATAGCTCTGTTAAAGACTATCCTATCATTTTTGCATACCAGTTATGTTAATGAGAATTCATAGTTCACAATTGATTGATTTGTTAGTGAGAAGAGAAGTTTTTTTTGTGTGTTGTTAAGGTTGTGTACGTAACTAAAGATTTGTGCATGTTTACTTTCATGTGTTCTTATCGTTGAAAGGTTTGTGATTGGCAGTTCTACATCCTGTGGTTTATAAGATACAATCCAATACTAGATATGACAGAACCATCTTTAGAGGAAGAGTTGGATCAGTTTATTTAGCAAGACATCCTTCTTGTCTTTCGTCTTTAACAGATTTCTTGGTTTCAAGTATAGAATTTGTACTTTTATTAATTGAAATAGGTTAATATGTAGTGACCTTTAAATCAAAGGTAGCTTTTTGTTTTTCTATTCCTCAAGCTTAGTTGCTCCTCAGGCCTATCTCTGTGTGTCACAACAACTCATATCATTTAACTCTGTAAGATAAAGTGGGAAAAGCAAAATAAAATCAAATTCAGTAACTTACCATGCTTCGGTAAGCAAGTTCCCAAGGATTTCTCTGTGATGCTCTGTTCTGTAGAGGTGATGCTTTTCTGAGGATCCTTGCAAACATGTTTCTGCAGCATAATATTGGATTCCACATCGTTTATACATATCTACCACCACCACCAATATACCCAACACAATCTCATAAAATAGTGTCTAGAGTGGGTAGAGTTTACTTTAGCCAACTTTCCTGTTTCGCAATTCAGCTATTTGTAGTGAGTTTAAAGTTAAGGTGTGGTTGTATTTTGTTGACAGAAGTTACACAAGAAACAAATGTGTTGTATTTTGGTTTGTGATGTTAAGGTTATGTACGTAATTAAAGAATTGTACATATTTTCGTTCTTGTGTTCTTATCATTGGAAGGCATATGATTGATTAATCGGAGATAAACATTATGCTCAAGCAAATGTGTTATATATTGAGGCAGTTACTTAATTTTCAATTTCAACCAAAATAAATCTTTGGAGATTTTATTGCAATTACTTAATTGTTGATTGCAAATCTTTAAGTGATTCAATTAGTTGATGCCTAGAATGAAAGACACGAGAGGATGTTAGTGTGATTTCGGCTTCTTCAATTAGTGATCTTTTGGCCATGAAAAAAATAACTTTATCTACAATTTTCAAAGTTGGAGTTGGAATTGTGTTTTTTCATATTTTTTCAATAAATTTGAGAATTTAAATGTATTATTCTAAACATACATTAAATTAATTTGAGTGGGGTTATTTTATGAAAATAAAAATTTAATCTTGTTTTTTTAAAAAATAATATTTAAAAAGTGAATACGGGTTTTAGCTATTTTCTAAATTTCAAATATAACTTCAAGTTGTATTTGAAATTTTCATTACCAAATGTTAATTTTCAAATAAAGTGATTTTTTAAAAAAACAAAAGAGTGAAAAAATTTCACGACTAGACAAATTCTTAATATCCTTGAGAAAATAGTATGCCCTTTGAAAACAAGTTACTTGAAACACATATTTAAATTGAAGTTCTATTCAAAATTTGACAACCATGTTCATTGCTTATATCACAACATTGCAAGCAAAAGGACTGAAGAAAAATACAATAAAGAGAAATGGAGAATAAACAAAAATTACTGAATAAATATATGATATAGATATTTTTTCCAATAAAGTAAAAAATAAATTAATTTATTAAAATATATATAATCAAATGTATATTCTAGAAATAGAACTAAATTATAAAAGAAAAATCAGTTTTCAAGTAACACTCGATGTTTACCTTCATTACACTAATTTATTATGGTTAAGTTATAAATTAGAAGAAAATATGCAATTAATTAACATTTAATTATAATAATCTTCTATTTAACAATCAGGATAAATTGTCTTATCCTTATCATACTTTTATATACCAATAAACTCTGAATTTTATTATACAAAATATAAGATTTTAACATAATTTATGAATTTCATCTATGTTGGCTTTCTAATAATGGTCATGGATCAAATAGTTAAATATTACAATTAAATAATAAATTCTAAGACAATAAACTTTCACCCGAAAGCTTTCCCCGCATTGTGCAACATGTATGCTAATTTCTACAAATAAAAGAAAAAACGAAAGCAATTTCTACAAATAAAAGGAAAAAAAAAAAAAGACCAGGTAATTGCTTTGTGCACTAGTTTTTTCGTACAAAATATAAAACAGAAAATTGATAATAGAATCACGTAAATGCTAATGTTGTAGTATTTCACTTTAGCCTGATTTGCCAAATCCACATTCCCAAGTGCCAGGCTAAAGTTTGAAGATCGCAAATAACATTAACAATCAACAAATTGAACTACAACGATGAATTCAGCAGCCGCTATGTTTGCTAAATTTTTTGGAAAGTTCAATCCCACGCCACCGGTAAATTGTGATTTTTGCATATTTATTTCTTTTCTCATTTTACCACCTCGTGCTTTGCTTTCTCGATCAGTTTTTCTTTTTTCCGGGAGGGGGGGGGGGGA
The DNA here is from genome assembly GCF_002878395.1 of Capsicum annuum. Classification (NCBI taxonomy): domain Eukaryota; kingdom Viridiplantae; phylum Streptophyta; class Magnoliopsida; order Solanales; family Solanaceae; genus Capsicum; species Capsicum annuum. The sequence continues at coordinate 89,719,283 of NC_061116.1, read as the reverse complement.
GGGGGGGCGGGGGCGAGGAGGGGGTAAATGATGCAATTATTCTATTATTGGATTATCTGTTGAATTTGTTTGTTTAGAGTTTTTTGACAGAGACATTTCTTGCGTCTTCTTCAATTAATGCTTCATCTTTTAATTCTTAGAGATTCTATGTTACTGTTTGTGTAGTTTGTCCAATCTTGTAGAAATCTGACAAAAAAAAAAAAGGAAAATTCATTTTACTTCATTAAAATTATGCAGTAATTATTATTGCTGCAAGATAACAGAGAACATACCTCACCTAAAGAATGACAGCAGTTGGTAATGGTACATATGTCTTAGCATGAATATTGACATAGGAATACTGGACGCGACTTTGTATCTGTTATGAAGTGGAAATGATTAGAACTTTAATTAACTTTTAAGTTTAGTTCCATGAAATGACCGATAAGGGTAAGAACTAGAAAGATAGAGAAACCTATTAAATAACTTCCTTTATGTTGGCTACTATTTTTTGTTGTTTGAGACGTAAAAGATACATTTTTGTCCTCCTCGTCCAGCTTCTCAAGGAGAATACCCAACACTTCCATTATGAGCTCTCCTCCACTTCTACGCCAAACATGGGAATGACTCTTAAAGATACTCCTTTTTTTTTTTTTTTTAACAAAGTTAATGTTTTATGGAGTTTTTAGCAAAACCTTGATCAAGTGTATACTAAAATATAGAAACTTATGTTTAATTTGCCTTAACGAGCATCCAATTAGCAAAACTAACTTGAATATAGCATATTAAAATTGCGAAGAAGTATATAGTAAGCAACTAAACTCCGGCACCAAAAGAATGGCTTCTTTTTCCTTGTTATCTCCTTCCCTCTTTCCTCTCCGCTAACTCCCATTTCTTCTACTTCTCCAATCTAGTTACTCATGCTACCTTGACTCTTCTTTTATGATGGTCCTTCTTTTGGAATTGTTTATCTCCTTAGGTTTCATGTACTCCATACCTTCCTTTCTGTGTCCTCTCTTCCCTACTTATATTTCTCATAAGGGTCATAGTTTATAGATTTCTCAAAATTTTTCAGGCTCCCTCCTCACTTTCTAGATTTTAGTCTCGCTATTCTTCCCATATCCTAGTGTCAGTACTTGCTTCCCAGGCCTTACCATCCTCTTTTACTCCTTATTGTCTCAACCTTAGATTCTTTCATCACATGACTACTGCCCCAAAAACTCAATACTACAAGGGTGGTCATTTTGGTGAGTGCGACTAATGTGCAAACATTAAAGCAGCTTATTTTATTGGAAGGGGATACGTGATGATGGGATACGTGATGATGTTGTTGAATTCATCAAAGAGTGATATTTGTCAATGAAGTATGATGATAGAGTTGCAAACCTAGAATTGACGCAATGCTTGTCTATTGCTAGCACAGTATGACCAAATGTTTCTATAAATTTCATAGAGGGGGCCTTCTTAAGTCTAGCATTAAAGTTGTGCTTTGGATAGTAATGGATAGGCCTAGTAAATATGGCTAGTTTGTTTCTCTTCGTCCTTGTTCTGCGAGTATGGTGACTCAAGCACCCCGTGAAACATTTTTGAGCGACATAGCATGCCTTCCTCAATAAGTAGTGATAGACTACCCCGTTTTCTCTAGTCAATTGTGACAATTCTTTGTCTTTCAAGGCATCCAGTCGTGTCATTCTATTGCCTAGTATCCCCAAACAGATGGCTGATAAGAGGTTCTCCATAGATCCTTTGATGCATACTTAAGCTGCCTCATCTGATTGGCTTAAATATCTACGCCTCTCTGAATGATGGCATAATACGACTCATCATTCTGTCGTAAAATTAACTCCTTATGAAGTTCTGTATGGAAACCTTCACCAATTCATTTATCCTACCCATCTTGAGAGTCTTCCCTGTGATTCGTTCACATGTGATGGATGTTAGGGAAGCTATGCTTTTACTTATTAAATTTCATCTATCTAGAACTCAGCTACACATGAAAAATGTGGGTCTATCTAGAACTCAGCAACACATGAAATCTGTGGGTGATCTTTATATATCTGATAGAATCTCCGTTATAGGTGATTGGGTCTATCTTAAGCTCCATTCCATAGGCAGCTGTATTTAAATACCATAACATTTAACAAGCTGCACCCCTATTTACTTTGTTCCTTATCAGATAGTGGCTAAAGCTGGTCCTATTTCCTATAATTGTCTTACCTCTTTCTGTCCAATTGAATCCCACTTCCAATGCCTCCTTGAACCTTACCATGTTTTACTTACGCTGCCTCACCATCCACCAACCTCTTCTCCTTCACCTTCCCTTTACTATCACAATGCACTAGCTAGGAGAATGGTTAAAAAAGACAATTAAACTATTCAAAAGTTTCTAATCAAGTGGTTTGTTCTTCCAGCTGACCAAGCTACTTGGGTATGTTTTTATGAGGTGAAAGCTAAGTTTCCTCATTTTAATCCTTGAGGACAAGGATACTCTTATGAGGGGAGTGTTGATACAGATTTTAGGAGTCCGGAGCCAGATGCTGAGCTTGTTGAACTTCTGTGAGATTGGGTGCAGAGAATTGGAGCTGTTGTGAGCTCAATTACAGCAGATAGAAGCTGGTTGAAGTTTAGCAGCAGCAGTCATGCCACATCTGCAGCAGTTACGTGAAATTAGTTACAACGGGTAGTTACTTGGAGTTAGTTGTGTAAATAGTATTCTGGTGATTGAGTTGTGATTGATTGATGTACATAGAAGGGCCTTGTGATCAATTGATGCTAATACAATACGCCTTCTGTTTAAAATTCTCTCAAGTTCTTTTTTTGGTGCTCGTGATGCTCTCGCATAAATCCTGATCCTTGGTTATTTTTCTGCATTTTCGCTTCACTTCTATCATATGGTTCTACAATTATTAATCATAACTAATTACAGTCTATGGTGCAAGAAACTAATGCAGTAGAATACCAGTGGGCATCTTAGATTTTGTTAAATATATTCTTAACATGTTTGTCATTTGGTAAATTTATTCATAATATGTTTGTTAGTGACAACGTTCGAAGCTCAGTATGCTGCCAAAACTGATTTTCAGTGCAAAGAAGGACCAGAGTTGTGTTTGTTGAGCTTCCAGAAACCCTAGATCCATGCCTTTCTCTTTCGTTTTACTGAAAAATTAGGCCTTGTGCCGAGCTCACACCCCAAAAGCTATCTCATGAGGGAGGATTGCCCAAGTCCTCATATAAGCATACCGCCAATCAATTCCCCAATCAATATGAGACTTTAACCCACTCTAAAACCCGCGTTCATGCCCAGACCCAACTGGAGCGTGGACCGGGAGTCCAGACGAGGATGAACCTGGCTCTAATACCATGTAAAGTAAGCCTTGGGCCTAACTCACACCCCAAAAGCTAGCTCAAAGGGAGGAGAATTTCCCAAGCCTTATAAGGAGACCACCTATAGAAATGCCCAAGCCTTATAACCATCGATATGAGACTTTTTCTCATTCTTTAACACCCACCTCACGCCTATTGCTAGATATCTAGAGCGTGAAAAATTTAATTTGGGGGCCCAACATCAGGTGAGATGGGTCCTACTCTGTATAATGAAAAATTAGGTCTTCGACTAACTCATGCCCCAAAATCTAGATCATGAAGGGAGGACTTTCCAACTCCCCATATAAGTAGACCGCCAATTCATTCCCCAATCAATGCGGGACTTTAACCCACTCTAACATTTACTAGGAAAGTAAAATCTAAGAGAAGTCATCAACAATGATTTCTGCTCAAAGTGCAGGAAAGATATGAAACAAAAAACAGAAGAACAAATATGCCGTGTTAGACAATCTGAAGTAGAAGAACTATCATTTCTTGTTACTCATAAGCAATAGTGAGAGCCAATCGTTTCTATTGGAGCACTTTGTCAAGGCTAGGGCTAGAGACACATTCTAGGATGTAAATTCTTTGAACTTGTCTCCATCTTTGTTGGAACTTTTTTCAGTCTTTAAAATGAAGACTTTCAAAAGTTGGAAATGGAAAGAAATTTCCTTCTGGGAAGAATGCTGGCTAGGTCACTCACCTTTAAAACAATAATTATCCTGATATCTATGACCTCTGTAACGGCAACAAACTACTGTGGAAGAACTGTGGTCTGACCAAGGATGGAATTTCAGCTTTAGAAGACACCTAAATGACTAGGAGATGGCAGAATGACAATTTCTGAATATCCCAGATCAGTTCAGTGGGTTTTCTACCAATCTATGTTGCTCGAACTCTTCAAAAATGCCATCAGGTGCGTGTCGGATCCTCCAAAAGTAGTGACACGGGTGCGGCAGCATTTTTGGAGTATCCGACACGGGTGCGGCAACATTTTTGGAGAGGCCGAGCAACTTAGTAACCAATGAAGATAGCATGGTTATATAGTAAAGGAATGTTCTCTCTGTCAAGTCAATCGATAGAGAGCTCAACAAGCCAAATGTTTTGGTGGACTTTGTGTCCATTGAAATTGATACGAAAAGTCAAGATACCCCAATAAAGTAGCTTGTTTGGTTTGGTTGCTGGCAAATAACAAGGACCTTACTCAGGACAACCTAGCAAAGAGGGGTTTCCAGTTATGTTCCAGATGCTTCTTACGTGGAGAGCAAGCAGAGACAATCAATCGTCTCTTTTTACACTGCAAATGGGCATATCAACTCTGGAAAATATCGATCAACTTGGGAGGCATTAGATGGGTGATCTGATACGACTACTCCCTTAGCATGTGGAGATAATCTATGTTAATTTTTTGGATTCAAATACGATAAAATATATTAGCAGCAGTTAGTATTACAGTAGTTACCAACAGTTATCTACAACAATAACTTTTTTTCTGTGTTAGGAGTTATCTTGTGTTTTAGTTTATATAGATGCATGTAGAAAAAATCTGTAGAAGAAAAAGTATTAGTATTATATTTTTCCACTTTGTGGGAATATACTGGGTTGTTGTTGTTGTCTTTGTAACTGGAGATTTTTCCACTCCGTACGGACATTGTTATTGGTTAATGCAGTGTTTAAGATTCTTGCACTTTATTTAACCAGTAAAGTCCATTCCCATGTCTTCCTCATCATAGTTTCTATCGTTGGTATCAGATCTGCCCTGGTTAATACAAGGACCAACGCTTCCCACAGCTCATAATCAGATCGGTCAACAAATGACTTCTATAGCAGCAAACTTGGAAGCCATAGATGCTTTGGCTGCTGATGTGGCTGTATGAAAAGCACAAAATAGTCAGAATCAACAAGGAAAATCTAAAGTTCTATCAGAGGAGGGCGAGATTGATAGCACTAAAGTTCTATCAGAGGAGGGCGAGATTGATAGCACTTGGAGGCATCCAGAAACATTTAGGCGTTCACATACAAAAATGGAATTTCCTAAGTATGAGGGAGGAGATCCTAGTGGTTGGATTCTGAAAGCATAGAAGTATTTTCAAAATTATCAAACACCTGTTGATTGCAAGGTTGATGTGGCTTCAATGTCTTTTGAAGGAGATGCATTGGATTTTTTTTGCTTGGATCAATAGTGAAAGGACCATTTATTACTGGGATGAGTTGGTTAAAGTTATGCTAGAAAATTACGAACCCGCTAAGTTTCAAAATCCAGATGAACATCTGTGTGGTATCCAACAAACTGGGTCAGTGTTTGAGTATATGCAAGAAGTTGCAAAATGGCCAGCACATGTGCAAAATTGGCCAGAACATTGTTTGCTTGGAGTTTTCCTTAGTGGTGCTCAAAGAAGACCTTCATGTGGATGTTAGGATTCACAAACTTCGATCTATGTATAAGGCAATGAGTCTGGCTTAAGAATATGAAGGAAAACATATACCAAATCGGTCCAGTAAGGTAACCACTTGGCCTTCTGTAGCACGGCCTTCATCCGTTGGGACTTCCTCTCCAACGGTTCAAGAATTCTTTAATTTTCAGTCATCCTGCCAACCTCTACACACTCTTTTCAACAACCATCGCTTTCAAATATGTGCCTATTAAATTTTGAAAACAAAGTCGCTGAGAAAAAGGCCTATGCTACCGTTGTTGAGACAAGTTTGCCCTTGGTCATTGCTGCAAATTTGGAAATTTTTCACATTTAGAGTTAATGCAAGAGGAGAACAATATGCAACACTTAATGCAAGAGGAGAACAATATGCAAAGTGTTGCACATAACCAAAACGAACGCATACCCCCTACTAATTTGGCAGAATCTCATTTCATTTCATGCACTTGTGGGCAAAGAATCTACTTCAACTTTGAATTTCAAGGCACTCTTTATGGGCGTAAAGTGTTGATGTTGGTAGACAGTGGTTTGACACATAATTTTGTTGCAGAAGAAATTGTCACAGAACTTGGGTTGGCAGTCCAATATACCCCTAGCTTTGGTGTCCATATAGGTAATCGTGAAATTATTAAATGCAATAAAGTTTGTCGGGATCTATCAATAGAAGTTTCTAAGTTGGTTATAAAGGACGATTTTTTCCATTTTCCTTTGGTTGGGTAGACATGTTGTTAGGTATACAATCACTAGCTCCTTGAACATGATACAAGCCAATTGTGATGCAAATTAGTCCTGAGAAACCCTAATTAACAACAAAAATTAAGAAAAGAGAAAAAATCAAAGACTGAGAACCGGAAAGATAGTAGATTAGACACAAATTAGGAAATCAAGAGCAACTAATGGGTATATTAAACCCAAAAACCTCACTTGATTAATTCACAAAAGCACCTAACCTATGATGAAGACCAATAAGGGAATTAATCACCTTGCAACCTCCATTTCTAAACAAACTTTAACCACAGCTCAACCAATCTCTCAACTCTCACAGTGGAATATTTGCAATATTCAACATGAACTAAACACAAAATAAAAAGAACTAATATTTAGTTCTATGCTAACCTTAATGAATTAAGGGCCTTGTTTGGTGCACCCAAACAAGCTCCAATGCTTTCCTCTTTGCAAATAGTACTTGTAAGGCTTGAAGTTCCCTTGCTTGACTCTCTGTAAACGATCTTGAGGCAACATGGTTTGCATCATTCTCCCCTTCTTGAAAGGAATTTGTCCTCAAATTTGAAGTATCATCCTCTTGCATATCAAAGAGTGAGAGATCACTCACATTGAAGGTGTTATGGACTTGACAATCTGGAGGTAGGTCAATCTTGTAGGCATTGTCATTGAGTCTTTCAAGAACTTGAAATGGACCATCTCCTCTAGGCATCAACTTTCCTGTTCTTTTGTTTGGGAACCTTTCCTTGCGAAAATGGATCCACACCCAATCTCCTGATTCAAACACAACTCGTTTCTCCCTTTGCTTTCTTAGCCGTGTCTTGATTTTTCTCTCAAGTTAGAGCCGAACCTTCTCACAGAGTCTCTTCATAGCTTCGCCCCTTTGATTACCATCTAAACTCAAAACAACATCTTGAGGCAAAGAGGTGAGATCTAAAGGGGTTAATGGATTAGAACCATAGACAATTTCAAAATGAGTCATGTAGGATTATGAATTACTTTATTATATGCAAAGTCAACCAAAGGCAAATGCTCTTCTCAAGAGGTCAATTTCCCCTTATCCATGGGCCGAAGCATAGCACCCAAAGTCCTATTCACCATTTTGGTTTAGCCATCGGTTTGTGGGTGACTAGAGGAGGAAAACAACAATCTAGTCCCAAGGCATCCCCACAATGCCTTCCAATAACAGATAAGAAACTTAGTCCCTATCACTCACTATGATCTTGGGAATACCATGCAACTTGACCACATTCTCAACAGATAAAGATGCAACACGAGGTGCCTCATCACACTCATTACATGCAATAAAATGAGCCATTTTTAGAGAATCAATCAACCACCACAAAAATGCTATCTTTTCCTCGATTAGTCCTTGGCAAGCCCAACAAAAAATCCATAGAAATGTCAAATCAAGGTCTTTGAAGAGTGGGGAGAGGGGTATATAAAGCCTTGGGGAAGAAGCCTAGATACGCAACACATTGACCACTAACTTTAACAACATCAATTCGCATTTTTGGCTAATAAAATTGTTCTTCAAAAATTCCCAAGGTTTTATCAATTCCAAAGTGACCCATTAATCCCCCATCATGTGCCTCCCTCACAAGAAGTTCCCTCCAAGAGCTCATGGGTACACAAAGTCTTTTAACTTTGAACAAGAAATTATCAAACTTAGAAAAAGGAATAGAAGTTCTATCCTTTGTCCGCATTTCCCTTTTCCATTCTTCACAATCTAGAAAAAATTTCGCAAAGTAGGGGTCCTTTGAGATACAATGTCTTTAAGCATTCAAAACCCATCAATTTAGAAGTCAAAGTATTTATCATAACATGTTTTCTTGATAAGGCATCGACCACCACTTTTTCCTTCCCCTTCTTGTATTGGATTACATAGGGGAGAGTTTCAAGAAACTCATTCCACTTTGCATGCCTTTTGTTCAACTTTCCTTGTGCCCGAAGGTGTTTCAAGGACTCATGCTCTGTCCGAATGACAAATTATGTGGACCACAAGTTATGTTGCCTATTCCCAATGCTCTAATTAAAGCATACAATCCAAGGTCATAAGTAGAGTAGTTTAAAGTTGCACCTTTTAACTTTTCACTAAAATAAGCAATGGGCTTTTGGTCTTGCATTAAGACAGCTCCAATGCCTGCTTTACTAGCATCACATTCAACTTTAAACATTTTCTCAAAATCGGGCAATTGTAACAAAGGAGTGGAGCTAAGCATAGATTTCAAAGTTTCAAACACTTTTGCTTGCTCATCACCCTACTTGAAAGGCTTATCCTTTTGGATTACCTCGTCAACGGGGCGACTATGGTGTTAAACCCTTTGACAAACCTTCCATAAAAACTAGCCAATCCATGAAAACTCCTTACATCACTAATGGATTTTGGAGTTGGCCAAGTTCTTATAGCGTCTATCTTGGAATCATCCACTTAAACACCCCAGGAGCTTACAACAAATCCCCAAAAGACAACTTCATCAACACAAAAAGAGCGCTTTTCAAGATTGGCAAATAATTGCTCTTGGCAATTTGATGCAAATTAGTCCTAAGAAACCCTAATTAACAAGAAAAATTAAAAAAAAAGGAAAAATCAAAGACTAAGAACCCTAACTTGGAATTAAGAATAAAGAAAAGGAAAGATAGTAGATTAGACACAAATTAGGAAATCAAGAGCAACTAATAGGTATATTAAACCCAAAAACCTCACTTGATTAATCCACAAAAGCACCTAACCTATGATGAAGACCAACAAGAGAATTAATCACTTTGCAGCCTCCATTTCTAAACAAAGTTCAACCAAAGCTCAACCAATCTCTGAACTCTCAAAGTGGAGTATTTTCAATATTCAACATGAACTAAACACAAAATAAAAAGAACTACTAGTTATTACTATTCTACCCTTAATGAATTAAGGGCCTTGTTTGGTACTCCCAAACAAGCTCCGACGCTTCCCTCTTTGCAAATAGTCCTTGTAAGGCTCGAAGTTCCCTTGCTTGACTCGTAAACGGTTTTGAGGCAACATGGTTTGCATCAAATTGGAACGAAAAGTTTCTGATCTTCCAATTGAATGGAAAAACTTATAAATTGCAAGGTGTTCCTTAGAAATCACACACAATAGCATCATTCCAATTAGCCTTTCTTCTGAAGTACCTTTTCAGCCATCAAAACTACCATTAAATGATGAACGTGAGCTCATTATTTCACCTGTACAAGTTCTGGCTCATCGTTGGGGATCCCCAACTGCCAATCCGCAACTCAAGTTATTGATCCAATATTATGTTGGTCAACCTCTCAAAGAAGCAAGTTGGAAGAATTATGATCTGTTAGCTGCGCAGTTTCCTTCTTTTTACCTTTGAGGACAAGGCGGCTTTTCAAGAGGGATGCACTGATACGACTACTCCCTTGGCATGTGGAGATTATCTATATTAGTTTCTTGGTTTGAAATAGGATAAATATATTAGCAGCAGTTAGTATTATAGTAGTTACCAGCAGTTATCTACAACAGTAACTGGTTATCTTTGGTGGGAGTTATCTTGTGTTTTAGTTTAAAATGTATGTAGAAAAAAACTGTAGAAGAAAAAGTATTAGTATTATCTTTGTAACTGGAGATTGTCCACTCTGACATAGTTATTGGTTAAGGCAGTTTTAAGATTATTTCACTTTACTTAACCAGTAAAGTTCCATTCCCATCTCTTCTTTATCCTAGTTTCTATCATGATGCCACTAGAATTAACTGATATTCTAATAAGATGGAAGCATGGAATGGAGAAGGAAGGCTATCTAGTCAGAAAGAGAGATGGAGAATTGTCTCAGCCTATATCTGGTGGACCTTATGGAAAGAAAGGAACCAAAGATGCTTTGAAGACCAAAAGACTATGCAGAATTTAAAGATGAAGTGTTTAGTGCTTTACTATTTTTGGTCTAAACAAGGATGCCTAGAAAATATAGAATCTATCTTTGTTGTCCTAGATTTCATAGAGAATGTTTTTTCTTCTATTGTAATCCCTTTGATTTGGGTACCCCATCCTTGATGAAAATACTGTTAAACCGTTCTCAAAAAAGAAAAATGAAGAATTGAAATATAAGGTAACATTATCTGGACCTTGTTTCGTGTCCTATGAAAATAGGGCTATGGGCTTTGATTTCAGGCTCCTGATGAGATTAGATAGAAAGATAACAAGAGTATGATTAAAATGGAATTAGCAGTTTTCTTCTTGAGACAATACCAAATTTTCAAAAGTTTGGTTTGTAACATTGTGAAGGGTAAACTCCATACATTAGGTTCAGCTAATTGTTGTTCTTGAATTGCCCCAATACAAATACAGTAGACTGGATCAGGGGTTATACCGAGTAAAATGCAACACAATGAAAGAGCTCGTTCCATCTTATAAGATCCTCAATCCAGCATGATACTGTCTGTAGTCGAGTTTTGTTCTCTTGCTGCTCATGAAGGGGAATCAAGGAATGTTAACTGCTCTCTTGAGCTGATGTTGACTCGTGTAGTGGTCGGCCTTCCTACCAGAATGTCTTCTTAGCTGAAGAGCATCCTATGGACTAGTAAGGATGGAGAAAGCAAAAAAGAACTTATGTAAATGACATTTCTCCTTCAAAGGCCAATCAATAGATTGCAGTGAAGATAGAAAACATGAAGGAAGAGAAATGGCAATTCTAAGTTCCACTTGTGCTGCTTTGCCAGTGCAGAGATGATTAATATTTCTCTCATGCATTCATTTCTTTTTATCAGTGCAAGATATGTTACTGTTTAATAGTCATTTGGAAAGTCTTCCAGCTTGCATGAGCAATACTTGCTCCTTTACTTCACGCTAATGTCTGTTTGCATAGTATATAATTCACAAACCTAATAGTCTCTATGTGCTGAATTTACTGTAGTGTGCATTAAAACTCCCTTACCACATTGTTCTCAGAATAATGCACTCCAAGGAAGTGAGAAATTGACAGACCTGGAAGCAACAGTTTCTGTTCACTATGGGATTCCATCTACAGTGTCCATTCTGGCATTTGACCCTTTTCAACAACTCTTGGCAATAGGAACATTGTGAGTAAAAAAGCATATTAATTTATATGCCTTCGAAGATTCTTATGACAGTGCTTTGTTTAGTCTACCAAAACCTTTTATTATATGTTTTTATATGTTTTGTCCCCTTCAGTAACAAGGGACATAGTCTTCTCAACTTTAGAAGTAGCACAAAATTTTGAGGAGTTCATCTGGGGAGTAATAAGTTACTTGAGAGAATTGCAAACAGTAACTAACATAACTAATGACATGAATTTTTCTGATACCCCTTGTGATAGCTTTAGCAGGATCCCATCACTGATTTCTTCCCAAATGCCCTGGAGTAATCAACTTTTTACATACTGAATTTCTCATGGCTCAGCTGGTTATAGTGCAATCATTCAGTAGGTGAATTAGCACCAGTACTAAAGTAACCATTGTAGATTATTCCCAAAATATGAGTTGCAGTCTACTTCCCGTAGCATCCCATTCTCATTTAGGAGTGATAGAAAGCATCAAATGATGTAATGATGGTTCCATAACCCATGCTTGCAATTAAAAGTAAGGACTGCTATGGTAAAACACGACATTGTACAATTCTTGTGCAATAGATACAATTTATAGTGCTTCCAAACTCAAGCATCACCATGTAATACACATATAAGGACCAATTGCCATAATTTTCAGGTCACATGGACATAACATTTATTGTAAGCTGAACTTATACTCCATCCTATAAATACATGTAACTTCTTCAACCTCAAACATAGTTCAAAATCATGTCATTTCAGCTTCTGCATTCATTTGCGACAAGCAGGAATGCGTAGCTTGAAGGAACTTCCATCAACTAGAAATGTCCCATCTACATTTCTCTGTCCTACTTTTATACAATTAATAATCGTTATATGTATAGGGATGGAAGGATTAAAGTGATTCGTGGATCTAACGTTGAGGGCCTTCTTTTCTCTCCAAAGCCATTGCCATTCAAGAATTTGGAGGTTTGTAATCTGAGCTGTGCGAGGTCTCTCTGTGTGTATCTGCACATATGCTTTTTTCTAAATTAAGAATGGGAGCGTGTGGGAATTCGTCTTGACGCTGAGGCTTTCTGTTAGTTTGTAGTCAAAACATGTGACTGATTTTTTTAATCTATGCTGTCCTGTTTCTTCTTTCTTTCCAAGGGTCTTTTCTCCACAGAGATTTGTTTATCACTTGTTGATTTTGTTTTGGTGTTTGGCATTATCAACTGATGAACTTCATATCTGGGTTCATGATATTTTTGGCAAACTGATTCTTGACTCTACACTTCCTATACTTGATGCTATATAATTTACTACGCGGCTGATGGTTACCCTACGCTTCAAATGTGTATGATTATGAGCTTTAGAAATGGCTGTGATAATGGTAAAATGAAATAGGACAAGTGTGCTGGAATTTGTAGTTTCAACCTTTATGCTTTCATAGTGCGTATGTATTGGTGATCTTTTGATGTAAATATATTTTTCTCTTACCTCTTTCCAGTTCCTGCAAAACCAAGGATTTTTAGTGGGTGTGTCAAATGTAAATGAAATTCAGGTAAGCTTTTATTTTTCTGCTAAGCAATTTAACCTGGTTTCCAAGCTGGGTATTACTTGAATCTTTTAGTTCAGTGGTGGAGATGTGTGGCGATGTTCTTTTACTTTGAGGGAAACTTTTGATACGAGAGTGTAGGCAAGTTAATTCACACAGACACAGACACAGGTACCCAGGAAACTCTTCTCTCGCATTCATGTGTCTTCGGGGGAGATGGCATTACTGTTAGTCAGCCATGAATCTTCTCCTCTCTCTTCTTCTCCTCTATCAGTGCTTTATATTTTCCCCGCTTTTCCATATGCTGCAGCTGCACTCATTTCTCTTTAACAGTTAATTTCCTTTAACAATTGACAGATTTGGGATCTAGAGAACAGGAGAATATCGTCTAATTTACAGTGGGAGTCCAATATTACTGCATTCTCCGTGATCTATGACACTCATCACATGTAAATGGGTAGATATTGATGTTTCAGAGGATATTTGTTCGCAGTGCTGTTAGTTTTTCGTTTGATACATGCAATATGACTGTATGCAGGTTTGTGGGAGATGAATATGGTTATCTGTCTGTTCTCAAGTATGAGGGAAGAGAAGGAAGCATCGAACTGTTGCCTTATCACATCCCTCCGAATCTTATAGCTGGTAATGGGAGTGCTTTCAGAAATCTGGTATATAGTAGGTTCATATAGTTAGGGCCGTTTACCGGAAATTACTTTCTAAATGTTCTTTTAGTTGCATGTTTCTCCAGAGAAACTTAAAATGATGTGAAGTCATTATTTTTCTTTCTTATTTCGTATCTTTTTTAGCCTTCCATCCAGTTTTGGTTGTGGAAACGTCTAGCTTATTTTGACTGAGGTAAAAACGTATTGCTATATAACGTATTGCTATATCTTTCTTCTTTTCCTGATGCATTTTCACTTTTATTTTATCTCTTGTTCGGAATGTTCTTTTGTATCCCATATTTTTTCTTGGATCTCTCTCTAGTTTCAATTTGCACAATCTCTCAGATCTGCATTTCCTGGGAATATGACTTATTTCTCTTGTTATACATATAGTTTTTAGGGAAAACTTATGTTTTGATCAATTTGCAGTCAAGATTTGGCACAAAAATGACTATATAAACTAGTTGACAGTTTTTCTAATCTCGATTGCATTTTTATTCACAAAACTACAGGAAAACTAAAACATGAACTAGAGGCCAAGCAGTGAAGCGTTGTTTGACATGCAGTTCCACTACTAAGAATATCTGCTACATGTGATTCATGATTAGCATGTAGTAAGCCCTAAAATTTGCACATAGGGGTGATGGTTCGTATAAGAACATTGACATCAATTCTGAGGTTGATGTATGCCAAACATTACACTAGCCAGTCTTTCGGAAATTTCTTTTAGTTTTGACGTGCTCCTAATAACACAATTGCCTTTTCAGCTATGGTTCATATTTTTAGGATTTCCCAGAAGAGCACAGAATCAGTAAGCTTATAATTTTACCATCAGAAACACAAATCTTTTGAATTAGAAGTTAAAATCAGAAACACAAATTTTTTGAATTAGGAGGTAATATGTAGGATGCCAACTGATAATTAGAAACTCTTAAGGTCAATTTGAGTAAGAAATTCATTTCTGTGTCTTCCCTTTTCCTGGCAGGTGTTGACTTCATAGGAGTAAGTCAGTGTCCTGCTCTTTTGGATCTTCCATGTTTGTAAATTGCAGTGTGGTTTTTATCCTCCAAAAGCAAGTGTACAGATGAATACAATATCTGTAGACTAACTTATGTGAACGTCTTCTTATATTCCCATAACCATCTGTTGCAGAAGCTGCTGAGATTTCAATGCCCAACCAACTTGCCATTGTTGGTTTACTTCCCCAACCTAGTTCACATGGAAACAGGTAAGACACGACTGAAATTTCTCCCGTATTTTCTCGTCTTCCATTTTTAGACTTGTTTTCAGCATCCACATTATTCTGCTTCATATCACACATCTATCCTTGGTATCTTGCTGCATCAAATACTTTCCAGGGTCTTAGCATCGTCTCTTTCTTTTTGTTTCTTCGGGGTGCTGATTGCTTATGAAAATGGATTAATTGTTCTCTGGGACATTACAGAAGTTCGAGCTGCTCTTGTTAGAGAGTTTAAACAACTCCAATCAAAGGATGAAATTGTTGTTTATGCTTCAAAAAGTTCTAGTGAAGAAAGGTTCCGTGCTTCATCAGATAATCAAGAAGGGGAAAAAGAAATAAGCTCACTCTGTTGGTTGTCATATGATGGGTCAATTTTGGCTGTTGGTTATGTTGATGGCGATATCTTGTTGTGGAATTTATCAGTTTTAGGAAAGAAAAGTTCAGAGGCTGAAGCTTCGTCTAGTTATGTCAAGCTGCAACTCTCAGCAGGAGGCAGGAGACTCCCTGCTATTATTCTGCGTTGGTGTGCTAACAATGCACAGAATGGTTGTGGGGGCCAACTGTTTGTCTATGGTGGTGATTCAATTGGATCAGATGAGGCCTTGACGGTAAGCTCTAATCCTAATTTAATTTGCCATCTTAGTCATTTTGTGCATCTCTATCATAATTCTGTTAGCATTCAGCGGATATGGCACTTAAAAAAAAAGATTGAGACATGCAGAATCAAGCGAAAAATTATTGAGTTTTTGAATGAAATGGATCCAGATGATGTAAAATTATATAGAGGACTATATAGTTGATCCTACCTGGCTTGAAATTGAGGTTTAGTTGTTATTGTTGTTGCTTTAATTGGTTAAAGTCTAAGGAGCAATTTGACTTACACATCTGAAAAAGTTAACAAAACTGACTTTCAAAATTTTAATCCAAGTGTTGAGAATATAATTAAATCAATAAAACTGTGCTCTCCCTATCAGCTCAAGCTTAAGATGAAATGGTCACATACTTCAACATGGTACCATAGCACACATATGCTTGGCCCTTAAAAAAGGAATCAAGTCCTCATTTGAGGGGTCATGTTGAGAATATAAATAAGTAAAAGTGTGCTCTCTCTCTAATAGCTTAAGCTTTTAGATGAGATGGTCACACACTTAGCACTAAGTTTGTTAGTCAGGGGAATATCATGGCATGCACTTTTTTATCAGCAAAGAGAGAACAATAACATCATCACATTGTTATTTTTTTAATTCAAAAGGACACCATTGTGGTGAGGGGTTAGGCTATGACCCCAACTTGTTAAATTCACCACCCCATCACATGGTTTAAATTACATCCTACAAACTTGTGTGGTTATTCTTAGTTAGTTGTTAATTTTGGATAATTAGCGTGTTAAATTGGTTACATTAATACAATCTCATCTAACACCTTCTTAAGTCTTTTGGAAAGCACCTTAGAGATGATCTTATAAATGTACCCCACTAGACTAATAGGTCTAAAATTATTTATGCACGAAGCTCCTTCGTGTTTAAAGATAATGACAACAAACGAAGCATTCAAACTTTTTTCGAATTTACCCCTCTCCTGAAACTCAGCAATAGTATCCATCACATCAACTTTGACCGTATTCCAATAGTGCTGGAAGAAAGCCAAAGAGAAACCATCAGGCCCTGGACCTTTGTCACCCGCACAACCCTCTACCGCCCTCTTCACCTCTTCCTCCTCGAAAGCCCTCTCTAACTACTCATATTCCTCCTCGCCAATATGACTAAAAACTAAATCCCTCCCCCCCCCCAACTTAGATCTCCAGTTCGTTTCTTTCTCAAACCACCGTTTGTAATAATCTACAATTGCCCCCTCTACTTCCTTCCCCCCCTCCCCACACGCACCACCCCATTAACCTCCACCAATTCTATAAAAGTGTGCTCCTATTAGCGACCGCTACCCGATGAAATTTTTTTGTATTAGAATCCCTTCTTCCAACTACAATGCCCTCAATTTTTCTCTCCAACTAATCTTGAGCTAAAGCCAACTCCTCTATCTCCCTTTTCAACCTCACTTTTCTTTCTTTTCTCCCTCAATTCCAACTCCTTTCCTACTTCAATCTTCTTTAACTCCCCCATTTCAATAATAATCTTCCTCATCTTCACCTCTACCCTACCAAATACTTCTTTATTCCACTCTCTTAAGTCTCTCTTAGGCAATCTCAGCTTTTTTGGCAAGCATAAAAGAAGGCCTCCCTTCCACCGCATAACTATTCCACCATCCAGCCACCCTATCCTTGAAATCCTCCACTCTAAGCCACATGTTCTCAAATCTGAAAAGGGACCTTGTCCGTCTTCCTTTGCTACAATCCAACAAGATAAGGTGAATGATCCGAAACCAATCTTGTAAGATGGGTTTGAATCACATTGGGAGCCAACTCCTCCCAAGACGTGGACACGAGGCATCTATTAAGTCTCGATCTAGAAAAAGTGTCCTCTACTTGGACCAAGTATAAGATGCATCTGTCAAAGGCAAATCAACAAGAGAAAGGTTATCAATAAACTCCGAGAACTTCTCCATTGCTCTAGAGACCACCCTACCCTCATTCTCTCCTCTGAGAATCTAATGATATTAAAATTCCCACCTAAAACCCTAGGAATATCCCACCTCCCTAAACCATCTCCTAATTCTTCCCAAAAACACTCCTTTGACCCTTCTCCTAGTGAGTGAAGCTCCTACTTCTCACTAGAATCTAGGAAGGGGAGAGAATGCTTTCAAAGAAGCCTTAGCATGGCCTTCTCTAGACTTAGGGGGTAGATGTCGGAATAAAGATCCATCGATAGAACCCAATTTCTTATTATCAAAAGATTTCATTTTGAAAAGAAAAGCTTTTTGAAATCTTGCTTGGTTGGTTCTTGTAACAAATGGGTTGTACTCCTGAGGCGATCAGGAATTGGCAGTGGAGGAGCGAGGGGTAGCAGAGGGCATGAAAATAACTCAGTTAAACGAGGCCCAATTTCTGTCTTGTTTTGTGGATGAAGAACAAGCCATGATGGTTCTCCATGAGGGCAGAAAATGGTTTGACAACAACTTTATGCAACTGAAGAGATGGTTAGGGCATGAAGTTGTGTTGATCCACACGGCTCAAGTGATACAATGGTGATTAATCTGGTCGGGCTGCTAGTACACTTATGGTGTATTAATCTTTTTAAAAAGGTTGGGAATTTTTGTGGGGGCTTTGTGAATGTGATATGCAGCTTGCACGAAATGTCAAGGGTGAGAATTTTAGTGCAAGTTGGGGGGGGGGGGGGGGGGGGGGGGGGATACCGGTTTCTATCAAGGTGGATGGTGGAGAAGTGGAGTATAGAGTTTTGACTTTCCATGGAGTTTCGTCCCATGAAACTGAAAGTAGATATGTGGGAGGAATTCGACGCTTATAGTAGGAGAGAAAGTGGTATTAGAGGAGACAAGAAGGAGAATAAGTTTATGAAGGAGGTGAGGTCTAAAGCAATGGGAAGGCCATTAGATGTGGGAAGAAGAAAGGGGGAGAAGGAAATTTTATTTTTTTTTGAGAAAAGTTCAAACAAATTCATTCAAGATGGAAATTTTGAAAATTGGAAAAGGAGGCAAAACCCTAATTTGGGAAAAAGACCTCCCTATCCCTAGGTAAGTGACACAATATGGAGAGAGAGGTTAAACCTATTTAATTTTCAAAAAGAAATTCTATGAGAGACATGAATTTGAGAGGAGCCTTAATGCCACTAATGTGGCGCTCATCCCTAAGAAACCAAGGGCAATTGAACTTAAGAGACTTTAGGACAATAAGTCTCATTAGTGGGGTTTATAAAGTCCTTGCCAAGCTCCTGACAAAAAGGTTAAAGAGGGTAATCAGTAAGCTAGTCAACAAACATCAAATGATATTCATCCAAGGAAGACAGATAATGGATGCTGCTTTGATAGCTAGTTAATTTGTGGATTCAAGGCTCAAAGATAAAGCTCCAAGGATCATGTGTAAGCTTGAGATTGAAAAAGCTTATGATCATGTGAACTGAATTCCTTATTGATATTCTGAAATAGATGGGATTTGGAGATAAATGGGTGACATGGATAAGCTTTTGTACCAAAACTGTTAGATTCTCTATTTTGTTCAATGGAGAACCTGTTGGATTTTTTTCCTTCCGAAAGATAGTTAAAACAGGGAGACCCTTTTTCCCTTCTTCTTTTCATCCTAGCTATGGAGGGGCTTAATAACATGGTGAGGGTTGCTATTCAGAGAAGCTGGTTAAAAGGTTTCAAGATAGGCAGTCATGCAGGTCAAGAGTTGCAAATCTGTCGGTTTCTTTATGCAGATGATACTTTGTTGTTGTATGAAGCTAAGGCATAACAAGTATGCTTTATCAGGGTAATTTTAGGGGTATTCCAAGCAGTATCAGGACTCTGTGTTAACTGGAGAAAAAGCAGCATGTTTCAAGTAAAGGAAGTTGCTAACATTCAATGTCTAGCTAATATATTGAGTTGCAAGATAGAAAATCTCCCAACTACCTATCTTAGAATGCCTTTGGGATATAACCACAAGGAGGTTGAGTTATGGGATAGAATTGTGGAGAAGAATGAGAAGAAATTAGCCACCTAGAAGACTCAATACCTATCCTTTGGAGGTAGAACAACTCTGATCAACTCTGTTCTGGATGCCTTGCCGACTTATGTCATGTCCCTCTTCCCTTTACCGGCTAATGTGGAAGAAAGATTGGATAAATTGAGGGATTTCTTATGGTTGGGCAACAAGGAAGGTAAAGGTATTCATTTATTGAAGTGGCAAACTACACAACTCAGTATGCAATAGGGTGGACTTGGTATTAAGAATTTGAGGCTACAAAACACATGCTTACTATCAAAATGGCTATGGAGGTTTGCTAAAGAAGATCGTGCTCTCTAGAAGGAAGTTATAAGAAGTAAATATGGGCAAACTGTTCAATAGACTTCCAATACAGTGACTAACACCTATGGGGTCTCAGTTTGGAGGACTATCAGGAATTTATGGTCCAAATTGATTGAGAATATATGCGACAAAGTGGGAGAGGGTACTAGGATACGGCTCTGGAAAGATAAGTGGATTGGCCAGGAGTCTCTCATGGAAGCTTTTCCAGATCTATTATCTTTTTGTGGTAATCCAGGAGCATTTATTGCTGAAACTTAGTCACTTCAAGGGTGGAACATCACTTTTAGGAGGCTTCTAAATGATTGGGAGGTGGACAGAGTGGCCGAATTATTACAAAGATTGAGTGAATTCCCCGGCTTAAATGCTGAACCTGATACTATAAGATGGAGGCATGGAAGGGATGGGAGGTTTACGGTAGGTAGACTCTACAAAAGAGATCTTCTAGTACAACCTGCGAGAATTTCTGGTCCTTGGAAACAAGTCTGGAAGTGTAATATCCCAACCAAGGTTAGGTGTTTCACATGGTTGGTCTGTAGAGGAGCTTGCCTAACTCAAGAGAAGCTGAAAAGGAGGGGATTCCGGATTGTTTCTAGGGGTTTCTTCTGCAAGGAAAAGGAGGAAACAAACAACCATTTATGTCTTCATTTCAAAGTCACTGTCCAGTTGTGGCATATGTTTCTCAACCTTGTTCAAGGACCATGAGTGATGCCAGAAATACTGCAGATCTTTTAAGCTATTGGATGAGGAGAGAAGGTAGCAAGACACAGAAAAACTGGTGGAGTATAATCCCTTCACGCATATGGTGGTCCGTTTGGAAGGAAAGAAACAATAGATCTCTAGAGAATATTACTAATCCAATGCAGAAAGTTAAGGAAAACTACATTAACACTCTGTATTTTTGGTGTAAGGAAGAGGGTGTAGGTGAAGTTGAATTGTTTGTAGACTTTTTAGGCTCTCTGTAATTATGATTACTTGCCCTTGTAATTTTTTGGAGGTTGCCAGCACACCCTTATTGCTGAAGAATACCACTTTACCTTTCTTAAAAAAGAAAAAAAAGGAACCGGATATGTACTAAACCGGTCGACTTTCCCTCAGAAATGAGGGTATCGTCTTCCCGATGACCGACAATCGGAGATCGATTACGGCAGTCGAAAAACTTAGATAGAGGCTCGGATTTGAGGCAGGAGCCGGGCGACGCAAATATTTTTCCTAATTCCGGTATGAGGGTAGAAAGAAGCGGGTTTTCAGGCTAGTGAAGCCCCCATCTGGTCGGAATCACTGTTTCGGCGGCTTTAAAAATGAATTTTCGAGATTGGGTTGTTGCCATTTTGGTGGGAATGATTTTTCTGGGCCACCAGTGACGTCAGGCGATGCTTCTCTAACTAGTTCGAGGGCTGGAGGAGATCCGATGGTCTTGCTGGCGCCGGAATTTGACTTTGCCATCCCGGAAACCTCCGTTTTGGTGGCTTTTCGCCCGGATTTGAATAGATCTAATTCTGAAAGGCTCGGGGGAAGCTGCAGTTATGCCAAATTTGATTTAAATTTGGGCAAAGAGGTTTTACATTCTCCTCAGTTGCTTGTTTTGACTAAAGGTGTTTGTAGTGATGCTCAGGGAGTCAATGCACTTCCTTTTAGTGTGTGTGAAGGTAGAAAAAGGCGTGTCTAGTTGGGTGGATGGGAATTATCTCAAATTCGAGGAATTTTTAGGAGTGATTTTTGAAGGGAAAAAGGATAGGGTGCTAGGTTTGCTTCGAGACATCGAAAAAGAAGCAAGAGGGGCTGGAGGAGAGGAGAACGAAGGTACTAGGGAAGATAGGCAAGGGTGTTCGAGTAAGGATAATGAGGGAGAAAGAAAACTGATAGTATATAAAAGGAGAAATAGAAAGAAAGGTCAAGGGTCTCGGGGAAAGAGAAGGGTGGGGAAGAAGTTAACACTGTTATTCATGGATGTTAAAATTATTTCATGGAATGTGAGGGGTTTGAACAACCCTAATAAGAGGGCCACCATCAAAGTAAGGTTTAGAGAGTGGGCAAATGTGATACGGATCCAAGAAACAAAAATGAAGACTTTGATGGATAGTTTCATTAGAAGTGGGGGCAATGGGATAAGTGTAATTACATCCCGGCTCGGGGAAGTGCATGTGGAATACTTTTGCTTTGGAAAAATATAAAGGTGGATTGTATGGAAGTCAACAGGGGGAGTTTATGTCAGGGGCTCAGTTTAAAAATGTTGGCAACGAAATGGAGTAGGATTTTGGGGGCATCTATGGTCCGGTGTGGAACCTTCCAAAGATTCCATCTTCATCCATAAAGCGTGAAATGCTTGAAGTTTTAGCTTGACTTCTTGTGAAAGGCCTTCTTGAAGTAGCATCACTTTAATGTACATCAGAAGAATATGTAAAGTAAGGTTGAGATCAAAGAATGTGATATCAGATCAGGTGAGTAACAACGATATCTCTTTTGTACTTGAGAATAACCACGAAAGACACATTTAAGAGCACAAGGGCTAATTTATCTTTTCCTGGGGTGAAGTTATGAACAAAACATGTACTCCTAAAGACACGAGGGGGAAGAGAGCAAAGAGGTGACAAAGAAAATAATACTAAATAGGGAATTTGATTTTGAATGGAAGATAAGGGCATCCGATTAATTAAATACCAAGATGCAATAACTGCATCGCCCCAAAAACATAGCAAAACATGGGACTGTGACAATTGGAAGAGACTGTGAATAAAAAATATTTGATAGAAGTGATTTATCATCAGAATTATGACCGGAAGCATCAGAGTGCACAACCCATGATCCAAAGGTATGAGATTGTGCAGTTGAGACTATTGGTAGAGATATTTGCTTACTTGCTCGATACTGAAGATACTCATTATATTCTTTTTCAGATAATTACACTTATTGCTTACCTGCGGTGTTAGACTGAGCAACATGACCATTTTTAGGTAGTCGACCATGCAAAGAATAGCATATTCTATGAGCATGTCCAAGCCTATTACAGTAACCACACATAGGTCAAAAATAGCATACGTCACGAGTATGTCCAAGCTTTTTACAATAACTACACCAACGTCGAGATCTTCCAAAATGACCTCCCCCTCGTTGATTCTTCATGGACTGGGACGTTTGATTTTCTGATCTCCTCATTAAGGATTGGAAAGTGATCATAGGACTTGAACTTTTAATTCCCGTATTTTTTAAGTCAAAAGTATCACACCCAAAAGATATTGTGAAATCAGAATTTTGCAGCCAAAATATTCTGGAAATCTGTTGTCGGAATCTCAAAAAATGTAGATGTCGTCAAATTCTAAAAGTCGTCGGAACCCCAACTCCAGCGATCGAAATATGGGAAACAATGCCAGAATTTGGTCGGAAGACTTGGTTGACTCCAACAGACAAAGAAAAACCAAGAAGCTCGATCGGAATCTCCTGGCGCATGACACAAATCTCGTCGGAAAACTCACTGTCGCCGACGCGCGAGTTGCTGTTTCTCGGTGGTTCTGGCTGTGGTTTTGTGGCCTGAAAATTCCAAGCCTCATGGTAGTGTTGGTTTTCGCACAACACTTGCAAATCAAAAGATGACACAATCGATGTACAGTTGCCAGAATTGAACAGTCACCAGAATCTGACTAATTTTTTCGAATGTTTCTCACTGATGCTTTGATACCATGTGAGGAATAATGGAGAAAATATTATTGAATTGTGTATCTAAATAATTACATTTAGGCTCTATTTATAGATACTACATTAGACTCCTTTTCCAACTAGGATTCTATATAATATTTCTAATCCTACTCATATTCTAACAAATTTAACAAAGAAAACCCCATTGTTCCTCAAACCCAACCACGAAGGATCAGGTTCATCTATAGAATTGACTTGCCTGTGAAGGATGGCCATCAACCTTTGGAGCTCGGTCACCTCTCAATCATGGAAATGCCAATATAGATGAGTTGAAGATATTTAATATATTAAGTGTCTACCATTTGAATTAGCTTGTAATTTAAATGAAGGACAATTTGGTTTTTCTTTACTTTTTTCAACCCTTAGTATAAATAGTCAACTATTAGGGTTGAACCACTAGTTTTGAAGATTGAAGACTAGTGCCTCTTTTGAGAACTTGAGAACTCTTTGTTTATTTTCGACACTTGCTCTTTGCAAGTAGTAAGGTTACTACCTTCTTGAGGATTCTAATAGATTAGGTATTTTTAGTTCCCAATTAAGTGGTGTTTTGATTAGTTTCACCATTACATTTTTTAATTGTTTGAATCTAGTTGTGCCCATCTTTCTTTCTTTTTTATCTTTTTCACATCAAATTGGTATCAAGAGCTTGGATTAGATTTGTTTTCACAAATCTAAGTCTTGGGGTTTTGATATTTTCAAAAAGAAAAAAAAAAAAGAAACCCCCCCCCCCCCCCCCCAAAAAAAAAATAAAAATAAAAATTGAATTTGATTGAATGTTGTTTGATATTACCCCTCGAGTTAGATGTTGTTGTTTCCTAGTTGAAAAAAACAAATCCAAAAAATACATGGCTTAAAAAAAAATTGAAAGTCGTGTTGAAGAAGAAACTTGAAAATGATTTTTGTTGATTTGGTGTTTGGTTGAAGAAATTATTAGTTAGAGGCTGTTGATAAAGTTTTGGGGAAGTTACATCTCAAACTTGAGCTCAATTGTTTCGGTATTGAAGTAGATGGATTTTTTTTTTTAAATGAGTTTTTTCTTAGAGAATGAATTTGAGAATTACAAAATAGTTCAAATCTTTCAAACTTATTTTCTCTTCGCTTCGTGTTAATTCTAGCTAGTTTACTTTGAGTATTAATTTATGCTTAATGTCTTGAGCCGGAGGTCTATCGGAAACAGCCTTGCTAATTCTCCGGAGGTAGTGGTATGGACTGCGTACATCTTACCCTCCCCAGACCGCACTATGTGGGAATACACTGGGTTTGTTGTTGTTGTTGTTGTATTAATTTATGCTTAATGATAAACTAATTTGTGTCCTTTTAATTTATTTGTGTCAAATTATGTCGTGCTTTTTTTCTTTCATTTCGTTGTGGCTTATTTGTTTTCTTGTCCTTTATTTTTAGTTGTCCTTTCTTGATTACATAAATTCCACTCCATCCCGAAGTAGTAGTACCACTTGTGAATTATTTGACGGTGTTGACTCTCAACATTAGGTTATTCAAGAGTGGTAAAAAGTAAAAGTAAGGTGAGTTCATTTGAGGGTAGCCTTAAAAGCCTTTGGCCTTAGAGTGATACACAAGTGTGAGTGACAAAAATAGGGAAATGTGATGTGAGTAAGTAGTGAGGAACTCTTTCTAGTAACTTTTTATTTATTTTTGTAGTTACAATGACTCAATTAAAGGGAGAATTTTCTAGCAAAATGGAAATTTTGCTTCAAAAACTATCGAAAGAAATGAAGGAAAAATTGAAAGATGTGGATTGAAGGGTGAGAAACCAAGAAATAGCAAAACAACCACTTAAGGGATCAAGTAAGATTCCTCTTGATACAACTCCATCCCACATGGTAGTGCAAGATACCCTCTCTCCTAATGCTACTTTTCCAACCAAAAAGGGAAAATCAACAAAGAAATCTTCCACCACAAGCCAATAGAACTAAGATGAAAGCCAGCATAACCTTGAAGAGCATGGTTTTTTTTATGGTAATAATTATGATTATGGAGTCAATGATCGAGTTCATCAAGAGAGATTTGGTGGGAGAAGAGGGAGAAAAGGGGGGATGGAGGGTGGTATCCGGTTGATGGTAGAGAATACTGACGCGCCCCGAAATCGGGCCATGTCGTATGGGCACCTCAAGCCCACGTGAACCGGAGGTCGCCTCGATAATCCAACCCAATTATCAATATAAATCACAAGGGTCGGATGAATCCCGACCATATAATAAGATAGCGGAAACACACTACAAGTCATAACTTAAACATGTCT
Source organism: Capsicum annuum (assembly GCF_002878395.1). Lineage (NCBI taxonomy): Eukaryota > Viridiplantae > Streptophyta > Magnoliopsida > Solanales > Solanaceae > Capsicum > Capsicum annuum. The sequence goes on along the minus strand of NC_061116.1, from coordinate 89,693,436 downwards.
AAACACTTCATTAGATTCATCAATCTAACCATTCCACCCAAGTCCACAGTCATCCACAATACCTCTGTACAAACTGATGTTTAGAAATCTATATGTCGGGACAAGCCCCCGACAATAGCCAAACCAAGTAAAAATAAGACTAAGTCTAAAGATAGGAGACTAAGAATGAATGTCTTTCGAAATAAGGACGCTCACCACTCCGAAGTTAATGTATGAACCGCTTTGATCACCTAATCACTGCGCAGGAAGAGAAGATAATGGTCCGGCCCCTATGCCGCGTGGGGACATAGCGTCTGGAGATGGATAGTGGTTGGAGCGCTAGCATGTAACTCAAGGGTAAGGATATAATAGCATCATCATTCAACAAGTCAATATATCATATTCATACACCTTCCCTTGCATATAGGTATATCACATGCAAATCAAGAAAACAAGGCTTAACAACATTCTTGAACATTCATTCATTAGACATGAAGTGGGGGACTCCGATCTTCCACACTTACAAGATTCAAGCGTTTCTCATTATGCATAGGACCTTAACCATATTTTCATATCATTAGGCAAAGGACTTTGACCATACTCACACTTTCATTAGCCAAGGACTTTAACCACATACCTAATCATTCAAACAAAGGACTCCAACTACACACACATTCATCTAGGCATGGGACTCTAACCTCATGCCCATTCGTTAGACAAGGGACTCTAACCTCATGCCAAGGGACTCTAACCGCAAGCCATTTCATTCGGCGAGGTACATTAACCTCAAGATATCTCTTTAAGCAAGGGACTTTAACCTCGAGCAATTTCATTAGGCAAGGGACCCCAACCTCAATCCATTTCATAAGGCAATGGACTTCAACCTCGAGCCATTTCATAAGGCAAGGGACTTCAACCTCAAGCCATCACAACTATCATTAGTTGACATTGAGACTTTAACCCTTTGACCATGCATCAACATTCATTCCATACAACACTTAAGGACTTTAACCATTTAGCTAATTCAACATCATGCATGACCCCATAGTCCTTATGGGAGCCTTCATTGCTTAACCATTTCAATAGGCTATTGCCTTCATTCAATTCATCATACAATTCAATTTACGGTCATCAAGTCCCTCACAAACTATTCACATTTCATTAACAATCTTGTACCACATTCTTACCACACTTTAGCTCAACACACATTCAAGTTCAATGTCATATTAAGGAACTTCAACCCCTTATTAGTCATTAACTCAACAAGGTCATCATTTCACAATACATGACTCACATACTTTTACAACACCATTTATCAATCATTCATACTTATTGGGCCATTGCGCTAGTTCAACACATCACCACATGTGACTAGACAATTCACTTAGACATTTTCACAAACACTATATGTGCATACCTTTAACAAGGCCATTTTCACGGTAGAAATCCTCAAGATTGGGGTTACTCAAGACCCTCATGTTAAACCACATACAGCAAGCACCCACGCATACAAATCATCATCAATAACATGTATGAACATAAGTCTAAGCAAGGATCAACATTATTCATCATTAGGCAACAAAATCCTTTTTCATTTGATTTCAAAACCACCATGTACACTTACTAATCCAAGTGTAAAATACATGGGTTTAGAGTTATTTAACAAGGGGAAGAGTTGCATGCCTTTGACAACTTGATTCACCAAGAGTCTTGACTTCACTTTGCCTCTTGAAGATCACCCTTGAAACCCTAGCCTCCAATTCTTCAAAGATAATTTGAGAGAGTGTTTTGGATTTTGATCAACTCAAAATGTGTTTACGGAGGCCATATACACATATAGTGAAGGGATTTAGGGTTTAGGGTGTAGGAAATGACCACAATGCCCTCAACTGGAAAATGGACTCGTCCAGGGGTATGACTCACTTGGAGAACCGTACCCTAGGGTACGAGTGGTACCCTGACTCGTACCTTAGTCTTCTCCTAGGTCACCTGCACAGTTATGGGTACAACCACATACCCTTGAGTCGTATCCAAAGGGTACGACTCAACCCCTAACTCGTATGCTTCAACAGTATCAAAAACAATCCACTCAAAGTTCAAGTCCAAACTCTATACGACTTACTTGGTATGACTCATACCCTTTGGTACGATTGAGGAGGGGGTCACTCGTACCTAGGATAGTAAGTAACCCTCACCACACTGCCTACGATACGAGAGGGGAGGGGAAGGAAGATACGACTCGTATGCAAGGGTTACGAGCATACCCCTAGTTGTACCCACCGTAGTGACATCAATTGAAGAAATTTTTTAATGGTTCAAAGTCTAGGTTTTTCAATTCTCCTACACTTGGATCATTTGTCCGAGAATAACGGGTAAGGCAAGCAATAAACACAAGTTAACACGTTATCACATATCGAACCAATCTTGAACAAGTTAGAACAAGTATACAACAAGGGTACAACACACATTATGCTCATTATCAATCAATCGTTCACTTCATCGACTTTTGGACTGATATAAGAATGACAAGGGATACACGAAATCACACTCCAAACAGTCCACAAATCACAAAATTCGAGGACCTATTGGAGATCAACTCTCGGATTCCACGACAACCAACAAAACGAGATGAACAGGGTGTTTAACAGACCAAAATAGCTAACCCAAACTATGTTAACAACCACGAGATGATGAACAAGATGAACAATAACAACTCACGGGTTGGATTACTAGAACATAAACACATACACGAATACAAGAAAGAAAAGGATAGTTAGTGAGACATAGGTTATCACAAGATAAAGAACCAAGTGTATATCAACACTAACCCCTAATGAATGTAATAATCGACACCACACTCTTACGGTGACTGCCAAGGGAATCAACTCATCTCAAGATCCACCCTTTCCAAGCAAGGTCAATATTAGCTTTTCCAAGCCCTAAACTACAATGGCTATTCCAAGCCCTAACTAAGACTACACTAAGGTGTTCTACTCTCAAGAAAGGATTTTCAATGTTTCATACATTCATCATTCATAAACTAATGAGAAAAGACATAAAAGAGACTATATATAGTATATTACAAAAGAAAGACAAAATGACTCCAATGCCCTTAATGAGGTGGGGCGGCCATGGAGTGTCATTTAGACTTCTTAAGGCTAAGTGACCAAAATGCCCTTAATAAAGGAAACCAAAACTGTGAACCACCAAGTATGGCCCAAACCCGATAGCCCTCAAGTCTTCAAGGCTCCAAGCAATTTTCCACACTCAGGTTTGTTTAATGGCATGCTCAAGACGACCCCTCCAAGTATGATCCCGTGCCCTCCATGCGACCAAAGCTTGATTCTTCACGTAGTGACTTTGAATGATGTCATTGAAATTTAAGGCGGCCATTTAACTTGCATCATCCTCCCTTCTTGAAAATGATTCAACCTCGAATTCGCACCTTGCAAAACTAGAGAAAAGACAAACAAGCACAACATCCTCATGGCATGAGGGTTAGGGTTAGCATAATAATAAACATCATCACGCCAAGGCGGCACATACTTGAAGTATAACCAAGGATCCTTTGAATGAAATATTAAAAACTCAATGAAAGATGTACAAAAGATTTGGTTATGAGATTCACCAAGAGTGACACTTTGCTTGTCATGTAGACCAAGCAACAAGTTGGGTTCACCAACATCACCATTTCTACATTTGGCACCGAGGTCAAACAGGAAGAGTGGCCATAGACACGGGTCTAGACAACACTTTCCTTTCCCGTGGTCTCCACCCAAAGTAAACGGCATACTCTCTACAATAGTATACATATCATCCAAAGCAAATAAAGAGTAGAGAAAGGTCAAGTCGACTTCTACAAAGGTGCCCTTATGTGTGTACTCACTACTAGAGTCCCAATCACACCATGAGTACTCTCAACAATAAAGTCACACAAAATAGAAGGAGAATTATTTTCCAAGACCACACATTCCTTACCCTTAAGAGTACTCTCATCTTCCAAGAAGAGATTTTCATCTTTAGGAGGAATGTTGTCACACCATAGTGGGTTAGCATATAGGCTATAGCTTCCAAGGTAAGCTATACCATCATTTTCACACTAGGTCTATTAGGAGTGTTTAGGAGTGTTTATAGCATCTTCAAACAAGACATTATACCTAAAGAGAGCATGATCTATTTCACGAGCAGATTCGGAACAAACACGTTCATCACCCTCTAAAAGATCAATATCAAGTTTCAAAGAGATTTCAAGTACAAGATTATCCCAAGAATAGCTCTCGGGTTCACTCCCATTTTGATGACCAACATTTTCACTTGAGTTCTATTAAGCACATCACACATTACCTCAAGTGGTGGACAAGTTTCACACATAAGTTGATCAACACTAATTACACAAGACGATGTACTTTCGTTCAACACTAGGTAGACATAAATTGCTCTTACAAGAAAAATCAATTTCGTCGTCAATAGGATCAACTAGTGTATCCACACTCACAACATGTACATCATCAATAAGAGGCAAAGAATTATTAGACTCACAAGTAAGTAAGCTACAACTCATACTCAATAGGCTACTAGTTACACAATTATCATTCATATGCACCAAAGTGTAAGAGTTAGCTATTTTACCCTGAAGTTCTTGAGTAGACTCTCCTTTGTCGTGTTGTGAAGGTCCTCCACAAGCTTGGGCAGCAAATTGGCATTTCTCTCCTTTGCTTGCCATGTCGGTACCTACACAAATGTCCTTAGAAATAGAAGGACAAACAATGTTAGCTCGGTTTGGTGGCAATCCCCTCACTTCGCTCCACACAACCTCTCCTTTTTCCACTCTTGAATTACAACCTTGCACACCCTTACTCCTCTCAATCTTTTGTCTCTCATCATCATTTGGATTGGAGTAGGTGAGCATTTCTCTTTGCGGCATGGGCAGAATGTACGTCACGAGGCGATTTCCCCATTGGTCTCTTACAACATTAGGCCAATTTTGCACATTTGGAATGTTATGTTGTGCAAACCAATCAACACCCAAGCTCACATGACCGTAGGTTAAGGGAAAAACATCGCACCACACCTCCTCATGGTAATCAAATTGGGAGAAGACAACCTTCACCCTCTCGGTAACCTTAAACCCATCCAAGAAGTATGGAACAAGTAAAGGCTCTCGAAACAACTCCACGTAGTCAACCATGGATGGAAGGATGTAGTTTCTATAGTACCTATCATTTAGCACAACGAGGCAGTCCGGTATCCCACAAATGGTCACCTTTTCGGAGTGTACACTCTTTCTCGGATCAACATTGTAAGGCACATGATTACCCGTCGGTTTTGGAGATGCATATCCTCTTTTTCTCGTGGGACAACCTCTACTATAGCTAGGATAACCATTCACACCATGTTGATCTTGATAAGAAGTACTACAAGGTGAAGAAAATGAATTTTCACACTCCTCACGTGTACTCTCATCATAGCTTTCATACTCCTTAGGGCTTGCGTGATTGACTATGGTGGTAGTTGGGTTGAGTATTTGCCTCTCATAGAGTTTGCATACAATAATAGCTATCACTCTAGCATTGGGATGGCTCCGTTAGAGGCCTTGTATGGTAG